>NC_091317.1:13418585-13718585 GCF_038502225.1 Cherax quadricarinatus
AGGTCACTTGTTCTATCTAGGCTGGAATATTGCTGCACACTAACAGCACCTTTCAAGGCAGGTGAAATTGCTGACCTAGAAAATGTACAGAGAACCTTCACGGCACGCATAACGGAGATAAAACACCTCAATTACTGGGAGCGCTTGAGGTTCCTAAACCTGTATTCCCTGGAATGCAGGCGGGAGAGATACATGATTATATACACCTGGAAAATCCTAGTTGGACTAGTACCGAACTTGCACACGAAAATCACTCACTACGAAAGCAAAAGACTTGGCAGACGATGCAACATCCCCCCAATGAAAAGCAGGGGTGTCACTAGCACGTTAAGAGACCATACAATAAGTGTCAGGGGCCCGAGACTGTTCAACTGCCTCCCAGCATACATAAGGGGGATTACCAACAGACCCCTGGCAGTCTTCAAGCTGGCATTGGACAAACACCTGAAGTCGGTTCCTGACCAGCCGGGCTGTGGCTCGTACGTTGGTTTGCGTGCAGCCAGCAGCAACAGCCTGGTTGATCAGGCTCTGATCCACCAGGAGGCCTGGTCACAGACCGGGCCGCGGGGGCGTTGACCCCCGGAACTCTCTCCAGGTAAACTCCAGGTAAACTGGCTGTGACCGTCTGCCAACACTGTCACTGCTGCCTGTGACCGTCTGCCAACACTGTCACTGCTGCCTGTGACCGTCTGCCAACACTGTCACTGCTGCCTGTGACCGTCTGCCAACACTGTCTCAGCTGTCGCATCCTGGGGCAGGACCTAAAAAAAAAATACACCTCCAGTGGAAACAAACGATGACTTTCTGGGGTAACTGAAGACTTCCAGAGTTTTTTCGCTCTACAGAGGTTTCTCATTTTCCTGCAATGTTTGTTTCCAGGGTCTTGACAACACTACACTTGTTGCAGATGTTTCTGTAGTTCAGAAAGTTTCAATCTCCAGTTTTTTTTTTTTAATACTGGTGAAGCTTGGAAAATTAACCTAAGTAGAAAACTTAGTTCCTCGGTACATTCCTGTATATTTCATACACCAGAAACTTACAGTTAATAATTTATCAGCAGAAATTTTATTTGAAATTGCAATAGCCTAAAACCTTCATTAATAAAAATAATAATAATAAATAATAATATTAATAATAATAATAATAATAATAATAATAATAATAATAATAATAATAATAATGCCTACATTATAAAGACTCGTAGGGATTATACAGCGCCTGAAGAATAGGAGAAAATCTTGTTTGATCGGAGGATCAAGGCACTCTCTATGGGAGTGCCAGGGCCTAGTCCACGTAAAATGTCTCTTTGACCAGTATATGAAAACAACTTGAAAACGCGCAACTTGAAGTTAGTAAATTTGTATTTTTTACTGTCAGCAAAATAGTGGGTACATGAGCAAGGGCGTGAAGATGGCAGATACAGGACGTGACATAGCAGAAAAAAATTATAGTTTGATCAAGGTCACCTTAGAACACAATAATGTTAATATTAGTCTTAAGCTGGAGCTGTGAACTCCTACCTGCAAACATGGCTCAGCACAGCATATCTAAAAAAAATAACATTTAAAGCTTGATAAAAAAAAGAATATAAACCATGATGAGGTTACTGAAGCAGCTCATAACACCGAGTCTGGGAGTCCATCCTGGGCCATTATAAGTAGCGACGATTTATTTAAAAAAAAAACCAGATGTCTGATGCTTCATAAATGAGAGGCGACACCTTAAAATTTACCGAACATAAAACAGTCAGCAAGAAGCACTTCTTCCTAAGAGTAATAAGCTTATTAATCAGATTTTCTTAATGAAGACGAGGGAAAGAATTGAAAGAGGTGACTGTCAGCTCAAGCGCACTACTTGTGACCTTGACGCGTTTCCTCTCTCCTCTATAAGGACAGGAAACAGGTGACTAAGGAAGTGTCGCCCCATTTATCCTAGATGACAAGGCAACCTCTATTGTACGTGTACCTCCCTTCCTACTAGGCAACACACACACACTAGGTGGCCAAAGACTGCAAACCTCACTCAAGGAAAAAACATCTTGGGGTGAATATAATACCGAGCATGTCTCCTGAGTCGCATATCAACCAGATATCTGCTGCAGCATATGGGCGCCTGGCAAACCTGAGAATAGCGTTCCGATACATTAGTAAGGAATCGTTCAAAACACTGTGCACTGTGTACGTCAGGCCCATAAAGACATAAAATACTGAGAGGAATTGGCAAGGTGGACAAAGACAGGATGTTCCAGAGATGGGACACATAAACAAGGGGTCACAACCGGAAATTGAAGACCCTGATAAGTCAAAAGGATGTTAGGAAGTATTTCTTCAGTCACAGAGTTGCCAGGAAGTGGACTAGCCTAGAAAGTGGCGTAGTGGAGGCAGGAGGTTTGATAAAGCTCATGGAGCAGGGTGAGAGAGGACCTAGTAGCGGTCAGTGACAAGGCGGGGCCAAGAGCTATGAATCGACCCCTGCAACCAGAATTAGGTGAGTACACACACACACACACACACACACACACACACATTGGGGGACAGGAGGGATAGGGGAGAGAACATGATAACGACATATAAAATTCTGAGAGGAATTGACAAGATGGATAGGAACAGAATGTTTCAGAGATGGGACACAGCAACAAGGGGCCACAACTGGAAGTTGAAAACTCAGATGAGTCACAGGGATGTTTGGAAGTATTTCTTCAGTCACAGAGGAGTCAGGAAATGAAACAATTTTAAGAGTGATGTACTGGAGGCAGGATTCATACATAGCTTTAAGAAGTGGTGTGATAAAGCTCTTGGAGCCAGGAGAGAGTGGACCTAGCAGCGACCAGCAAAGAGGGGCCAGGAGCTGTGAATCGGCACCTGCACCCAAAAATAAGTGAGTATACACATGAGCTGCGACTCGACCCCTGCAACCACAAATAGGTGAGAGTGCACACACACAAACACACACATATACACACACATACACATACGCTATTCTTGGTATATGTGAATGACATGATGGAAGGGATAGACTCAGAAGTGTCCCTGTTCGCAGATGATGTGAAGTTAATGAGGAGAATTAAATCAGATGAGGATCAGGCACCACTACAAAGAGACCTGGACAGGCTGGACGTGTGGTCTAGCAACTGCCTCCTAGAATTTAACCCTGCCAAATGTAAAGTCGTGAAGATCAGGGAAGGGCAAAGAAGACCGCAAACAGAATATAGGCTAGGCGGCCAAAAACTTCAAACCTCACTCAACGAGAAAGATCTATGGGTGAGTATAATACCAAGCACGTCTCCGGAAGCACCCATTAACCAGAAAACTGCTGAGACATATGGGCGTCTAGCAAACTTGAGAATAGAGTTCCTATACCTCAGTAAGGAATCGTTCAAGACTCTGTACACTGTGTACGTCAGGACCATACTGGAGTACGTAGCACCAGTTTGGAACCCACACCTGGTCAAGCACGTCAAGAAAATAAAGTGCAAAAGTTTACAACAAGGCTGGTTCCAGAGCTAAGGGGAATGTCCTATGATGAAAGGTTAAGGGAAATTGGCCTGACGACACTGGAGGACAGGAGGGTCAGGGGAGACATGATAACGACATATAAAATACTGCGTGGAATAGATAAGGTGGACAGAGATATGATGTTCGAGAGATGGGACAGAGAAACAATGGGTCACAATTGGAAATTGAAGACTCAGATGAGTCAAAGGGATGTTAAGAAGTATTTCTTCAGCCACAGAATTGTTAGGAAGTGGAATGATCTGGCAAGTGATGTAGTGGAGGCAGGAACCATACATAGTTTTAAGACGAGGTATGATAAAGCTCATGGAGCAGGGAGAGGTAGGACCCAGTAGCGGTCAGCGAAGAGGCGGGGCCAGGAGCTGAGTCTCGACCCCTGCAACCACAAATAGGTGAGTACACACACTAGCTGAAGTGAGTACACACACACTAGCTGAGGTGAGTACACACACACACTAGCTGAAGTTGCCAGAAGGGCCCACATGGGCAGGGCAAAGTTACTAGTTGTGAGTGATTTCAATCACAAGGAGATTAACTGCAAAAACCTGGAGCTGCATGGGGACCATAAATATGAAGAGCCAAGATGATGGAAGTGGTATTGGAAAACCTCATGCACCAACATGTTAGGGACACTACCAGAGAGAGAAGAGAGGATGAACCAGCAAGGATAGACGTCATATTCACCTTGAGTAGTTCAGACATTGAGGACATCACATATGAAAAGCTCATTGGAGCTAGTGATCACGTGGTCCTGAGCTTCAAATACATTGTAGAACTAAAAGTAGAGAGTAAAGCAGCACGAGAAGGATGGGAGAAACCAAACTACAAAAGAGGGGACTACACAGGTATGAGGAATTTCCTGCATGAGGTACTGTGGGAGAGAGAACTGTTGGGTAAAGCAGTGAATGAATTGATGGAATATATGACCACAAAATGCAAAGAGCCGGAGGAAAGGTCCGTACCTAAGGGCAACAGAATCAGTGGGAAAACCAGAACGAGCCCTTGGTTCACCCAAAGGTGCAGAGAGGCCAAAACTAAGTACACTAGTGAATGGAAAATGTATTGAAGACATAGGGCCCAGGAAAATAAGGAGATTAGCCGAAGAGCCAGGAATGAATATGCATGGATAGGGAGGGAGGCTCAGTGGCAATGAGAGAATGATATAGCATCGAAAGCCAAATCAGGCCCAAAGCTGTTGTACAGCCACATCAGAAGGAAAACAACAGTCAAGGACCAGGTAAACAGGCTGAGGAAGGAAGGAGAGAAGATTACAAGGAATGACAAGAAATATGTGAAGAGCTAAAGATGAGATTTAAGGAAGTGTTTTTCAGTGGAGACAGACTGTACCACAGTTAACCAGAATGGTAGGTTACACCGACAGGTGCTGAACACACTACACACAACAGAGGAAGAAGTAAAGAGGCTGCTAAGTGAACTAGATACCTCAAAGACGGTGGAATCAGACATCTCTCCATGGGTCCTGAGAGAGGGAACAGAGGTGCTGTGTGTGCCACTAACAACAATCTTTTACATATCTATCGAAACAGGGCAACTACCTGTGGTGTGGAAGACAGTAGATATAGTCCCTATCTTTAAGAAAGGAAACAGGCCAGTAGCATTCATTAGAGATTTGCCGGTACTTCCGGCCCGGGTCTTCTCCAGATGGTGACCCGGCGGTGGCCCCCGGAGCGGGGGGTGTCGTAGGCCAGTAGCATTAAACTATAGACCAGTGTCAATGACATGTTTAGTACGTAAAATCATAGCAAAGCTTATCAGGAAGAGACTGGTGAAACATCTAGAAAGGAATGAGCTTATACATGATAACCAGCACGGTTTCAGAGAGGGGAAATCCTGTGTCACAAACCTACTGGAGTGTTACGACAAGGTGACAGAAGCAAGGCAGGAAAAAGGGGTGGGTAGACTGTATTTTCTTGGAATGTAAAAAAGCGTCTGAACAAAGATACTCAACAAGCGTCCTCCTCGGCAGAGAGGCACAGTTCGTCAGATCCAGTTGCATGATGGGTCTCTTCTAGAATATGTAAGCAGATACAGGTATCTAGGCTTTGAGGTTCCACTACTTGGACCTGTTGTAACGAGACTTTGTCGCCAATACAAAGAAAGGCTGAGAGCACTTAGAGTTGTGGCAGGTTTTCATCCCAGGTATGGTGCTAATGTTAAAATTGTGAAAATGATGTATCTTGCTTATATTAGATCATTGGTTGATTACGCGGCGCCACTACTTGCACTCGTGTCTGACTGGAAGCTTGGAGGGCTGGAAAAACTGCAAAACGAAGCAATGAGGATCATCCTAGGATGCCCTCGTACTGCCAAAATTTTAAATATGCGGAAAGAACTTAATATTCCAAGCATTAGAGATCGTGTTACTGAAAGAAATATCCTTATTGGGGTCAATATGCTTAGGCTAGCCCATTCAAACCCCTGCACAGAAGCCCTCCAAACTTTCCTCAGCACTGGTGAACATCCTTCCAGATGGATCGAAAAAACTGGAACCGACCTCCGCATGAACCAGCTACATGATCTATATCAAGTTAGACAACAGAGACATTTCCCTGCTCCATGAGATATTACCCCATTCCAAACTACCATTCCTCCATTTCCCCCCAAAACTCTTCTTAAATCACAACCAAAGCTTCGTCTTGAAGCCAAACATGATGCCTTAAGCTGTATTGATAACTTAGTCACACAAAACACTCTTTCACAAATTATTTACGTCGATGGTTCTGTTGACCAGTCCACTGGTGCAGCTGGTAGTGCTGCTGTTGTCACACAGAGTGATGGCTCTCATAAAGAAATTGGAGCACGCATCAATAACTGGGCCTCTACCCTTCAAACAGAACTGTTTGCCATACTCCTTGCACTCAAATGTGTCCATGTATCTAAGGTTGACACTTTAATTGTAACTGATTCTCTGTCATCCATAAATGCTCTCAACTCATTAAGTATAAATTGTGGCATGCTTGTGTCAGAAGCCAGACATAGGTATGGTAAGATTGTGGACAGTGGAGTCAAAGTGCACATGCTCTGGATTCCATTTCACATTGGTCTTCAGATGCATGATAGAACTGATAAATTGGCTAAGCTGTATGCTTTCAAAGAGGGGGTAGATTACAATCTTGGGTTGTCAGTTAGCAGTTTGAGAACAATAATACGAAAAGAACTTCAAATGAACTTTATTGACTTAAGACTTAGAGAGATTGACACAAGTCAGTCCATCTATCATCATTCCATCATGAATGAGGAGCCACATGTCTTTGGTGCATCCAACAAGATAAGCAGACTCTTGGATGTCACTACTGCCCGGCTCCGGCTGGGTTACAAGTATCTTTGGCAGGTTAAATCACCACCACCAGATGTAGACCAAACGAAATGTAAACTTTGCCAGATGGACTATTGTCACACCCTGCGTCATTATGTACTGGAGTGTGATAAAATTAATGAATTTAGAAACAACTCACTCAGAAATGTTCAAGAAAAGGCAAAGTATTTTATCCACAGTGGTATATTGCAGACCATTCTGGAGAAATACCCTGACTTTGCTAGCTGTAAATAATGCATTACCATGTGTGTGTGTGTGTGTGTGTGTGTGTGTGTGTGTGTGTGTGTGTGTGTGTGTGTGTGTGTGTGTGTGTGTGTGTGTGTGTGTGTGTGTGTGTGTGTGTGTGTGTGTGTGTGTGTGTATGTGTGTGTGTGTCAACAATCAATATTTGCACCAATAACTCACTACAGTTGTGACCGTGTGTGGAAGTGTGAATTGCTCATTACACTATAATTTGTTCATGATTGTAGCCATGTATAAACGTAAGTAACCATTCTTACAGAATTCATTACCTTTGTAACTTGTGAGTTCATTACCTTGTACCTAGTTCAGCCATCAAAACTTTGGGGGCCCAGTCCCTGGACCCATTGTGTACCTCTATAATCTGTTAATACCTTTGTAACTTGTCATGATTGTGACTAGACCTACCTGGAGTTCATTACCTTTGTAAATTGTGAGTTCATTACCTTTGTAAATTGTGAGTTCATTACCTTTGTAAATTGTGAGTTCATTACCTCTGTAACTTGCTCAGCTATCAAAACTTTGGAGTCCAGTCCCTGGACCAATTATGTACCTCTGTAATCTTTTGACTACCGCTCACAGGATGGGTATGGGGTGCATAATAAACATATTAAACTAAACTAACACTGTTTCCCACAAGAGATTAATGAAAAAGCTAGAGGAGCAGGCAGGAAAAACAGGAAAGGCACTGCAATGGATCAGAGAATACCTGTCAGGAAGGAAACAACGAGTAATGGTACATGACAAGGTGTCAGAGTGGGCGCCTGTGACGATCGAGGTGAAACAAGGGTCAGTCCTAAGGCCAGTGCTGTTTCTGGTTTACGTGAACAAAATGACGAAAGGGACAGAAGAAGAAGTGTCCCTATTTGCAGACAGTGTTAAGCTAATGAGGATAATTCAGTCGGACGAGGATCAGGCACGACTACAAAGGGATTTGGATAGGCTGCAAGCCTGGTCCAGCAACTGGCTCCTGGAGTTTAACACCACCAAGTGCACAGTCGTGAAGACTGGGGAAGAGCAAAGAAGACTGCAGATAAAGTGCAGACAAAGGTGGCCAAAGACTGCAAACCTCACTCAAGAAAAAGGATCTTGGGGTGAGTATAATGCCGAACATATCTCCTGAGAGGCACATTAACCAAATAACTGTTGCAGGATATGGGACCCTGGCAAACCTATGAATAGCATTCCGACACCTCAGTAAGGAATCGTTCTATACTCTGTACATCGTGTACGTCAGGCCCATGTTGGAGTAATCAGCACCAGTTTGGAACCCACACCTAGTCAAGCGCGTCAAGAAATTAGAGAAAGTGCAAAGGTTTGCAACAAGACTAGTGCTGGAACTAAGGGGCATGTCCTACGAGGAGAGGTTAAGGGAAATCGACCTGACGACACTGGAGGACAGGAGGGATAGAGGAGACATGATAACGATATATAAAATACTGAGAGGAATTGACAAGGTGAATAGGTACAGGATGTTTCAGAGATGTGACACAACAACAAAGGGTCATAACTGGAAGCTGAAGACTGAGATGAGTCAAAAGGATGTTTGGAAGCATTTCTTCAGTCACGCAGTTGTAAGGAAGAGGAATAGTCTGGAGAGTGATGTAGTGGAGGAAGGATCCATACGATACTACGTGCCGCAAACTGCCCTTCTCACACTATACCATTCACTTATATATCCATACCTCACCTATGCTATCTGTGCTTGGGGATCAACTGCAGCAACACACCTAAAGCCAATAATAACCCAACAAAAAGCCACAGTAAGAATAATCACTAAATCCCATCCCTGGCAACACCATCCCCCCCGCCCACTCTTCATAGATCTAAACTTACTTCCTGTTCAGTACATCCACACTTACTACTGTGCAATCTACATCTACAGGACCTTAAATTTCAAAATTAATCTTGACCTAAAACGCTTTCTTGATAGTTGTGACAGAACCCACAGGCATAACACCAGACACGAACATCTCTATGACATTCCCCGTGTCCGACTAAACCTTTACAAAAATTCATTGTATGTCAAAGGCCCTAAAATCTGGAACACCCTACCTGAAGACTCTAGAACTGCAGACACATTCATCACCTTCAAAACTACCATCAGAAAACATCTTATCTCCCTGATACACCCTGTCAACTAATTACACGAATACCACCTGGTGGTTCACACTTACACTCACTCACCCATTTGACCATAAACAGAAATATCAATCTCAATCTTAAAATAATGAATCTTAACTAGTCATAAGTTGGCCTGTGATACTCCAATACTGAAACTATGTATAGTGCCAAAACAAAAGCATTCACATTGCTAAACTCACAAACTAGTATTTAGTCACTTAGCCATAATACCAACTTACCTCATAATTTTGTAATATTTTAAACTTAAGATTTAATCTAAGTCTGTCCGAAATACCTAGCCATGCTAGGCGTTCTAGTGGTACACTCTGTAATTATTATTTTACTACATGTAAACCACACAATAACCAAATTCTGTAAACTCAGCATTGTAATCCTTATAGAGAATAAACTTTGAATTTGAATAGCTTTAACAATAGGTTCGATAAAGCTCATGGAGCAGGGAGAGAGTGGACCTAGTAGCGACCAGTGAAGAGGCGGGGCTAGGAGCTATGAATCGATCCCCGCAACCATAATTAGGTAAGTACAATTAGGTGAGTAGACAAGCTAGGCCCATGAGCTGAGACTCAATCGTAGTAGTAGCAAATGGGTGAATACACACACACACACACACACACACACACACACACACACATGTGGTTCTGAGTTTTGACTATATAGTAGAGTTACAAGTGGAGAAGGTAACAGGAACTGAAGGGGACAGGCCAAACTATAAAAGGGGGGACTACACAGGTATGAGAAACTTCCTGCAGGAGGTTCAGTGGGACAGAGAAATGGTAGGAAAATCAGTAAACGAGATGATGGAATATGTGGCAACAAAGTGCAAGGAGGCAGAGGAAAGTTTTGTTCCCAAGGGAAACGGAAATAATAGGAAGACCAAAACGAGTCCTTGGTTTACCCGAAGGTGTAGGGAGGCAAAAACTAAGTGCAACAGAGAATGGAAAAGGTACAGGAGGCATAGGACCCAGGAAAACAAGGAGATTAGTAGAAGAGCCAGAAACGAGTATGCACAGATAAGGAGGGAGGCCCAGCGACAGTATGAAAACGACATAGCATCGAAAGTCAAATCTGACCCGAAACTGCTGTATAGCCACATTAGGAGGAAGACAACAGTCAAGGACCAGGTGATAAGGCTGAGGAAAGAAGGTGGAGAACTCACAAGAAACGATCAAGAGGTATGTGAGGAGCTAAACAAGAGATTTAAGGAAGTATTTACAGTAGAGACAGGAAGGACTCTGGGGGGACAGACCAGACGGGGACACCAGCAAGGAATACACCAACAAGTGTTGGACGACATACATACAGATGAGGAGGAGGTGAAGAAACTGCTAAGGGACATCGATACCTCAAAGGCAATGGGACCAGACAACATCTCCCCGTGGGTCCTTAGAGAGGGAGCAGATATGCTGTGCGTGCCACTTACCACAATCTTCAACACATCCCTGGAAACTGGGCAACTACCTGAGGTATGGAAGACGGCAAATGTAGTTCCCATTTTTAAAAAAGGAGACAGAAAAGAGGCACTAAACTATAGACCTGTGTCATTGACGTGTATAGTATGCAAAATTATGGAGAAGATTATCAGGAGGAGAGTGGTGGAGCACCTGGAACGGAACAGGAGTATAAATGCCAACCAGCACGGATTCACGGAAGGCAAATCCTGTGTCACAAGCCTTCTGGAGTTTTATGATAAAATAACAGAAGTAAGACAAGAGAGAGAGGGGTGGGTTGAATGCATCTTCTTGGACTGCAAGAAGGCCTTTGACACAGTTCCTCACAAGAGATTAGTGCAGAAGCTAGAGCATCAGGCGCATATAACAGGAAGGGCACTGCAATGGATCAGAGAATACCTGACAGGGAGGCAACAACGAGTCATGGTACGTAATGATGTATCACAGTGGGCACCTGTGACGAGCGGGGTCCCACAGGGGTCGGTCCTAGGACCAGTGCTATTTTTGGTATATGTGAACGACATGACGGAAGGGTTAGACTCAGAAGTGTCCCTGTTTGCAGATGATGTGAAGTTAATGAGGAGAATTAAATCTGATGAGGACCAGGCAGGACTTCAAAGAGACCTGGACAGACTGGACACCTGGTCCAGCAAATGGCTTCTCGAATTTAATCCTGCCAAATGCAAAGTCATGAAGATGGGGGAGGGGCACAGAAGACCACAGACAGAGTATAGGCTAGGTGGCCAAAGACTGCAAACCTCACTCAAGGAGAAAGATCTTGGGGTGAGTATAACACCGAGCATGTCTCCGGAAGCACACATCAATCAGATAACTGCTGCAGCATATGGGCGCCTGGCAAACCTGAGAACAGCATTCCGATACCTTAGTAAGGAATCATTCAAGACACTGTACACCGTGTATGTCAGGCCCATACTGGAGTATGCAGCACCTGTTTGGAACCCGCACTTGATAAAGCACGTCAAGAAACTAGAGAAAGTACAAAGGTTTGCGACAAGGTTAGTTCCGGAGCTAAGGGGAATGTCCTATGAGGAAAGATTAAGGGAAATCGGCCTGACCACACTGGAGGACAGGAGGGTCAGGGGAGACATGATAACGACATATAAAATACTGCGTGGAATAGACAAGGTGGACAAAGACAGGATGTTCCAGGGAGGGGACACAGAAACACGAGGCCACAATTGGAAGTTGAAGACACAAATGAGTCAGAGAGATAGTAGGAAGTATTTCTTCAGTCATAGAGTTGTAAGGCAGTGGAATAGCCTAGAAAATGACGTAGTGGAGGCAGGAACCATACACAGTTTTAAGACGAGGTTTGATAAAGCTCATGGAGCGGGGAGAGAGAGGGCCTAGTAGCAACCGGTGAAGAGGCGGGGCCAGGAGCTAGGACTCGACCCCTGCAACCACAAATAGGTGAGTACAAATAGGTGAGTACACACACACACACACACACACACACACACTCAGAAGTGTCCCTGTTCGCAGATGATGTGAAGTTAATGAGAAAAATTGAATCAGATGAGAATCAGGTAGGACTTCAGAGAGACCTGGACAGGCTGGACACCTGGTCCAGCAACTGGCTTCTCGGATTTAACCCCGCCAAATGCAAAGTCATGAATATTGGGGAAGGGCAAAGAGGACCGCAGACGGAGTATAGGGCAGGTGACCGAAGACTGCAAACCTCACTCAAGGAGAAAGATCTTGGAGTGAGTATAACACCGAGCACGTCTCCGGAAGCACACATCAACCAGATAACTGCTGCAGCATATGGGCGCCTAGCAAACCTGAGAATAGCGTTCCGATACCTTAGTAAGGAATCGTTCAAGACAGTGTATACCGTGTACGTCAGGCCCATACTGGAGTATGCAGCACCTGTTTGGAACCCACACTTGATCAAGTACGTCAAGAAATTAGAGAAAGTGCAAATGTTTGTGACAAGGTTGGTTAAAGAGCTAAGCAGAATATCCTACGAAGAAAGATTAAGGGAAATCGGCCTGACGACACTGGCGGACCGGAGGGTTAGGGAAGACATGATAACGACATACAAAATACTGCGTGGAATAGACAAGGTAAACAGAGACAGGTTGTTCCAGAGAGGGGACACAGAAACAAGGGGTCACAATTAGAAGTTGAAGACCCAAATGAATCAAAGGGATATTTGGAAATATTTCTTCAGTCATAGAGTTGTCAGGAAGTGGAATAGCCTAGCAAATGAGGTAGTGGAGGCAGGAACCATACATAGCTTTAAGATGAGGTATGATCAAGCTCATGAAGCAGGGAGAGAGAGTACCTAGTAGCACTCAGTGAAGGGGCGGGACCAGGAGCTGAGTCTCGACCCCTGCAATCACAGTTAGGTGAGTACAGTTAGGTGAATTTAATCCCCCCCCCCCCCCCCCCCGAGCACGAAGACAACACACCAGGTCAAGTCTACAAGTGCCTTTGACAATTGATAACTACTACTATTACTACTTTTATCACTATTACTACAACTGCTATTACTACTACTACAACTACTACTATTACTACTACTACTACTACTACTACTACTACTACTACACACACACACACACACAGGGCCAGGAGCATGGACTCGACCCCTGCAACCTCAACTAGATGAGTACACACACACATGAATCGACCCCTGCAACCACAAATAGGTGAGTACACACACACACACACACACACACACACACACACACACACACACACACACACACACACACACACACACACACACACACTGCGGGGCCAGGAGCTAAGACTCGACCCCTGCAACCACAAATAGGTGAGTACACACATACAGGAGCTTGGACTCCACCCCTGCAACCTCAACTAGGTGAGTACAACTAGGTGAGTACACACACACAGGGAAAAGAGCTGGTAAAAGCATGTCAACGTTGCTTGTGATCCTCCATCAGTACCAAATAAAGTAAAAGCAACAGGAAAATGGAAGTGTCTCAGCTATAGACAGAGGAGCTTCACTGAATGATTCTGAAGAACTCTAATGAACCTTTGTAGCTTATTTGTTTCAATTACCATGATTCAGTCAATAGCGTGGAGTGGTAGATCCTGTCATCCACTCTAGGAAAATTACTGAGGTTAACGACCTGCCGCTTGTTCCTGTGTCTGCGATATATATATATATATATATATATATATATATATATATATATATATATATATATATATATATATATATATATATATATATATATATATATATAATATATATATATATATATATATATATATATATATATATATATATATATATATATATATATATATATATATATATATATCGGCTGAAATTAATCCTCGAGATACCACTGCCACGAGTGTCCTCGAATCATAAGAAAAACATGTAGCTCAGCTGCATTCATGATTCCTGTAGAATGCGTACATTGTGCTGTCTCTGGAGGCGGTATTAGGTTAGCAGACTAGAGTCCTGGCCTGCCGCAGTTTGGTATATGATTTAAAATAACTTGTTTCGTGATTTCATTGATATATATATATATATACTGTGCAATAATAGTGATACAAGATGCAAAACAACCATGGAGGAGCTGAATGATAGCTGTAGGCCTTTCAGGTTGTAATCAACACATCAGAAGCTTGCAATGTTGCAGAAATGAATAGATAGCTCAGGAAGATCTGTTCAAAGGAACGACTCTAGCTACACTGAGATAGCAAGCATCAAACATTGAATAGAGATGAAGGCAAGATATTTAAACAGTAATAGTAGAAGCATAAAGAGATCCATCAACATTAAATATTTACTAATGACCTGGCAATCACATTAATACCATGACAACTATCCCCACAATACCATCAGACTTCATGTCATATCATTATAAAAGACTTAAACATTCTAATCTCAGAGTATCTGGCATCTATCAGTATGGGAATTTTCTATCACATAAAGAAAATGGGAAAGCAGCAAAAATGGCAAACCCTCCTATTTCCAGAGGCTGGCTCAGTATCCCTCAGGTAAATGCTGGTTTATCCATGAGGTTGATTGGGGGCAGCAAAAGATTCCCAGTTTGTCAGTGCAGAAATGTATTCACGACGATCCAGTGAGTTCAGGTAGGAATCCTGCTTTAGGTTGTGTACGTCTTCAATTATAACGTTATCAAGTTTGAATAAGCCTCCACTATTATATAATGAATGTTTATGTTTTATAATTGCCAATTCTACAGTATTTCATTCAAGCCAAGAGGTGCAAGGAATAATATCTCTGGCTTCTGACCAATTGGCAAAGCTGTTGCAAACCCTAATGTGGTTGAAAATTGCATTTGATTCCTGCACAGTATGTATCGAATATCGGTACTGTGATATCCTAACATCTAGAGGTTTGCTGGTCTGTCCGAAATAAGATAAGTTGAAACCACTGCAATCAATTCTGTGAACCCCACTAACAAAATGTTAAGGCAAATTCTTAATCAAAATGCTTTTAACAATCTGTGAATTCTTAAAAACTACTTGTATGTTAAATCTTTTAAGAGCATTCGGCAGGACAGATAAATTTTCATTGTATGGGAGAACCAGTACATTCTTGATCTAAGGTGCTATCCTAGGTTCGGCCCTATGTTCAGCTTTCCTAGCTGCCAGCAATGCTGATTCCACGAACTCCTTAGGGTACCGCAGTTTCGTGGCAATATCAAATATTGTCCCAATTTCTTCATCAAGATCTGGGCTGCGCACTCGGTAAGCTCTCAGAAACATAGTGAGAATGACACTTCTCTTTATTCTTGTCTCATGATTGAAATAGTAGTGAATACACACACACACACACACATACACACACACACACACACACACACACACACACACACACACACACACACACACACACACACACACACACACACACACACATATATATATATATATATATATATATATATATATATATATATATATATATATATATATATATATTATTATCACACTGGCCGATTCCCACCAAGGCAGGGTGGCCCGAAAAAGAAAAACTTCCACCATCATTCACTCCATCACTGTCTTGCCAGAAGGGTGCTTTACACTACAGTTTTTAAACTGCAACATTAACACCCCTCCTTCAGAGTGCAGGCACTGTACTTCCCATCTCCAGGACTCAAGTCCGGCCTGCCGGTTTCCCTGAACCCCTTCATAAATGTTACTTTGCTCACACTCCAACAGCACGTCAAGTATTAAAAACCATTTGTCTCCATTCACTCCTATCAAACACGCTCACGCATGCCTGCTGGAAGTCCAAGCCCCTCGCACACAAAACCTCCTTTACCCCCTCCCTCCAACCTTTCCTAAGCCGACCCCTACCCCGCCTTCCTTCCACTACAGACTGATACACTCTTGAAGTCATTCTTTTTTGCTCCATTCTCTCTACATGTCCGAACCACCTCAACAACCCTTCCTCAGCCCTCTGGACAACAGTTTTGGTAATCCCGCACCTCCTCCTAACTTCCAAACTACGAATTCTCTGCATTATATTCACACCACACATTGCCCACAGACATGACATCTCCACTGCCTCCAGCCTTCTCGCTGCAACATTCATCACCCATGCTTCACACCCATATAAGAGCGTTGGTAAAACTATACTCTCATACATTCCCCTCTTTGCCTCCAAGGACAAAGTTCTTTGTCTCCACAGACTCCTAAGTGCACCACTCACCCTTTTCCCCTCATCAATTCTATGATTCACCTCATCTTTCATAGACCCATCCGCTGACACGTCCACTCCCAAATATCTGAATACATTCACCTCCTCCATACTCTTTCCCTCCAATCTGATATCCAATCTTTCATAACCTAATCTTTTTGTTATCCTCATAATCTTACTCTTTCCTGTATTCACTTTTAATTTTCTTCTTTTGCACACCCTACCAAATTCATCCACCAATCTCTGCAACTTCTCTTCAGAATCTCCCAAGAGCACAGTGTCATCAGCAAAGAGCAACTGTGACAACTCCCACTTTATGTGTGATTCTTTATCTTTTAACTCCACGCCTCTTGCCAAGACCCTCGCATTTACTTCTCTTACAACCCCATCTATAAATATATTAAACAACCACGGTGACATCATACATCCTTGTCTAAGGCCTACTTTTACTGGGAAATAATTTCCCTCTTTCCTACATACTCTAACTTGAGCCTCACTATCCTCGTAAAAACTCTTCACTGCTTTCAGTAACCTACCTCTTACACCATACACCTGCAACATCTGCCACATTGCCCCCCTATCCACCCTGTCATACGCCTTTTCCAAATCCATAAATGCCACAAAGACCTCTTTAGCCTTATCTAAATACTGTTCACTTATATGTTTCACTGTAAACACCTGGTCCACGCACCCCCTACCTTTCCTAAAGCCTCCTTATTCATCTGCTATCCTATTCTCCGTCTTACTTTTAATTCTTTCAATAATAACTCTACCATACACTTTACCAGGTATACTCAACAGACTTATCCCCCTATAATTTTTGCACTCTCTTTTGTCCCCTTTGCCTTTATACAAAGGAACTATGCATGCTCTCTGCCAATCCCTAGGTACCTTACCCTCTTCCATGCATTTATTAAATAATTGCACCAACCACTCCAAAACTATATCCCCACCTGCTTTTAACATTTCTATCTTTATCCCATCAATCCCGGCTGCCTTACCCCCTTTCATTTTACCTACTTCCTCACGAACTTTCCCCACACTCACAACTGGCTCTTCCTCACTCCTACAAGATGTTATTCCTCCTTGCCCTATACACGAAATCACAGCTTCCCTATCTTCATCAACATTTAACAATTCCTCAAAATATTCCCTCCATCTTCCCAATACCTCTAACTCTCCATTTATATATATATATATATATATATATATATATATATATATATATATATATATATATATATATATATATATATATATATATATATAGTATTGTAACCACGAACGAGTGGTATTTAATCAATAACAGCACTGCGACCAGCCGAGGGCTCGAACCCGTGTTGTTCTGGTCCGCCTCATGGTGAGCGAAAATTCCACGACGCTCTAACCCACACGAGCACCCAGTCCTAGGGTATGTAGGATTAAGTTATATTGCATTACATGATGTTAGTCATTGGACAAGGATGATTTAAAGAAAATGTTGTATATCTCATATATTATTTATACATATATACTTACTGTCAGAGAACTGCTACTGCTAAGTACAAAGCATGGCGAAGGTATAAGAGACATCCTACCACCTATAACAGGAACTTGCACATGCAAGCCTGTAGGCATATGGGTGATGTTCAAAAGTGGGCCATTGCTAAATGGGAGGTGGACACTAAAAGAAAGTTAGCATCAGGTAGGGTAGGCTCCAAAACCTGGTGGTCCCTGGTCAAGGACAGAGAAGGTTATCTGCCTGATGAACTTATTCCACCTCTAAATCGACAGGATGGGACCCCCTCTATTAGTAGTCAAGAGAAGGCGGACCTCTTTGCTGAACACTTTGCTACCAAAATGCAAGTTCCTGATCCAGCAAGGGACCCTCCTTGGCTAGCTGCAAGAACTGTGTCAAAACTGTCAGTGGTGACAATAAGGCAGGAGGAGGTGCATTTCCTACTTAAATCGCTTGACCAAGAAAAGGCTGTGGGCCCAGACAAGTTCAGCCGAAGATTGTTGAGAAGATGTGCAGACCAGCTAGCAGCACCTCTAACTCGCATCTTTCAGCACTGCCTAGTACAGTGTAAATGGCCCTCTCTATGGAAAGAGGCGAATGTAGTCCCTGTTCACAAAAAGAAGAGCAGAGCAGAAATCAGCAACTACAGACCAGTGTCACTCCTGTCAATCACTGGTAAGATCCTTGAGACAATAATCTCAAGACAAATGACAGAGTTTTTTTACTACCACTCACTACTTTGTGATCGTCAATATGGCTTCAGGAAAGGTTACTCTGCTGCTGATCTGTTGTTAAACCTCTCCACTAAGTGGCACCAGTCACTGGATGAATCCAAAGTCAGCTGTGTGGTAGCACTGAACATTGCTGGCGCTTTCGACCGGGTGTGGCACCAGGGCCTCTTAGCAAAACTTCAAGCACTGGGAATTGCAGGCTCTACGCTATGTCTCCTCAGTGACTACCTTCATGGTAGATCTCTAAGTGTAGTTCTCAATGGAACGGAATCAGCAAGACATCCTATTGGGGCAAGTGTTCCACAAGGAAGCGTGCTGGGTCCATTGTTATGGAATGTCTACTTCAACGACCTTCTTCATCTCATCCCAGAATCACATGCATATGCAGACGACTGTACACTGACATTCACTTATCCAAGAGAAGAAATGCCAGCTGCTCTAAGCTACATCAATCACCAGCTGAGAGCTATATCAGCTTGGGGAAATAGATGGCAAGTAACATTTGCACCTGAGAAAACGCAAATGATGATCGTCTCTAGGCACCATGATGGTAATGCTGGTGCAGTAGTAAGGATGAATGGGAGGATGTTGGCACCTGGAGAAGAAGTTGATATCCTTGGGGTGAAATTTGACTCCAAACTAACCATGAAGAACCATGTTGTAAATCTTGCAAACAAAGCAGCCAGGAAGCTTACAGCACTTCGCCGTATCTCCCATCTGCTTGACAGTAGGGGTTGCAAGATCCTGTACGAGGCACAAGTACGCTCGCACCTTGAGTATGCTCCACTTTCTTGGTTTGCCTGCCCCCCCTCTCATCTGCGACTGCTTGACAGAGTAGAGAACAGAGCAAGACGTCTCATCTCTCGCCTGGACCCATCCTGGATAGATCTGTCATTTCAGCAGAGCCTTCAACATAGGAGGGATGTGGGTGGCCTTACTGTTATGTACAAGGCCAATATTGTCAAAATACCACACTTGGATCCACTTCGAGGACAGCGTGAAACAAGCTTTTATGCCACAAGACGGGCAGAAAGCAGCAACTTCACTCTGGCTGTACCCTTCTCCAGAACATCACTCCATCTGAGATCATACATACCCAGGATGACTAGAGTATGGAACACATTCGTACAGCATAATGATGTCAACGAGATAAAGTCAGTTGATCAAATGAAAATGCTGGTCCACAGATGGCTCCAACTTCATCCTGTTTCCTACTTGTATGTCTCATAACAATAAAAATGCTTTCAAATGAGCTGATGTAGGTAACAGCTCTTAGCTTGCCAATAAAGTTAGGAATCCTTAACCTGTAAATAGCTGTCAATAAAGCTAGGGATCCTTAACCTTGTCAAACCCTGTGTAAAAAAAAAAAAAGAAAAAGAGAGAGAGAGAGAGAGAGAGAGAGAGAGAGAGAGAGAGAGAGAGAGAGAGAGAGAGAGAGAGAGAGAGAGAGAGAGAGAGAGAGAGAGAAGGAGGCGTGGGACTGGGCGGGGGGAAGTAGAAGAATTCTGGGAAAAGATCGATAAACAGGATACAAAGTCAGCACTTGCAACCTACCATTATGGAAGGGCTCAAAGCCTCAAACCATCGCACATTTTCAAAGAACTGCGAGATATCTAGTAACGATAAACGTACACAGTAAGATTTTACTGTGTTTGCATGTATAATGTGATGTATGTTAAGCTACATCAGGCTACAGTATGTACAGAGTATAATGATCGTCTCTCTCCCTCCACAATTTACTTGACCTTGACCTTGACCGAACTCCAGTAACAACTTGCTCCAGCAACTTCGCATCCGGTTTAAGTCTTCGTATTGTCTATCCCATCCTTTTCTTATTCTAACCCACATGTTTCACTGTATGGCCAAACAACGATATGTAAAAGGCAATGCCTCTGGCAGCTTGTTTACTGATGTAAAGAATAACAGTGATCCCAGAAATTGATCCTGAGCCAAGCAAAGGTCGTTGGTCGTTACCTCTCGTCTGTATCATACTACTCTCTATATCACTACACCATCTGTTTCCTAGGTATCACTTGAACCACTGATGACATTTTCCTTGTATTCCTGCCTTCTTATAGTTTGTGCATCAGTCTCTAAAATAAGGAGTAAACTCGCTGAGAAATATACTCCTCAGGGTACAGTATATACTGTAATATATACTATTATACGGTACTGTCTTGCTCTCTTGTTTACATTTTATTATGCTGAAGAATTTATATTACTGGATGAATTTAGCTTAAATCTATAACGAATAAGTTTAAAGCAGAGCTAAGCACTTATATACATTTATATCCACAGTCTAGATAAGAAAAGATTTTGTTCTGATTTTTAACCCGGGAGGGTTAGCCACCCATGATAATCTAAGTCAGTGCGTCATCGAAGATCTGTCATATTTCCACTGTGGTCCTCGGTCTTGTCCCCCAGGATACGACCTACACCAGTCGACTCACACCCAGGTACCTACTTCCTTGCTAGGTGAACGGGAACAGCAGTGTTTCCACCCGGCTGGGGATTGAACCACGGACACTCAGTGTGCGTGAGGCGAGACCGTTGCCTACCAGGCCTCAGTACACCAATTTCCATATTTTATACTGGAAATCCTCGGTAATTTACACTATGTATGATAATTATACTTGTGTACCTCTGCCTAAATAAACTAACTTACATTCCGTCTTAGCCAAAATAATAAGATATTAAAATGACCTCAATGGAAATAGTCACTGACTTTTGCATAGCATTACGGGCTGGCTTAAAATTAACTTAAGATTAACTAAGCAATGATGAAATCAGTGATAAAACATTAATGTAAACAGATTAAGGATTGACCTCATCGCTTTATTGCCGTGAGGTTGTGCTGCGCACACGCTCCTGGTTGAGAGGCCTTCCTGCGCAGATTGATTTTCACAAGATGGCGCAGACTGTCAGAAGGCGCGTCAACACTGTGTGCTTTGATTTAGTGCGGGGTGTAATTACGCCTCAGTCCGCACAGGTGCTTCTACCTTTGATTATTCGCGACACATATGGCATTGCTGATCAAGATTTGTATGGAGTATCGCTCAACGGGGCTTACCGAATATTCGTTAAGCTACGATCGACGGCAGTGTATGAGCGCCTGGTGGAGCAGTATCAAGATGGCTGTGTGGACGTAAACTCGGCAATACGAGTTCGTTTAATTGACGTGTCGCGACACTACACTTGGGTGAAGGTACGCAACGTGCCTTTCGAAGCTGACGAGGCAGATATACGGAACGTTTTTGAACGTTATGGTACTGTGCATCTGGCAATGGCAGGTACCTGGGTGGATGGGGCGTACGCCGGCTGGCCGGAGGGTACGTTCAACCTAAAGATGACGCTGAGGCATCCCATCCCGTCGTTTGTCATCCTGGACGACTTTAGGACGCAAGTGATGGTGTATTACGCAGGGCAGCGCAAGACCTGCAGGCTATGTGGTGCTTATGACCATATGGCAGCACAGTGTGAGAGGCAGCAGCAACGACAGGTTGCAGACAGAAGGACGGAGCGAGGGCCTGACCCGAAGGCGGGGCCTGCCAGCGGGACGCCTGTAAAGGGCCATAGTTCGTCTTGGAGTGAGGAGGTGGAGAGAGAGTTCCCGACGGTGGGGTCGAGCCCATCGATGCCTGTAGAATCTACAGTCTCCGCTTTGGTGGAAGGGGAGACCAAGTTGAGTGGAGGAGAACGAGCAGAGGATGTGGCTCTGGAGCAGTTGACGGAAAAGTTTTTGGAGACGAAGAGAGCTGGAGATGATGTACAATCGGTGGTGGGACCTGAGGAGAGTGAGGACGAGAGGAGAGACAGCCAGCTGACTGCAGGTGCCTCTTCTACGGGAATGGTGACCGTGGTCGAGGTGGCGGCGGAGGTGCATTGTGAGGCATCCCCCGACCAGACCATGGATGCAGAGAGTGTTCGGCGGAAGAGGGCGGCAACGCACTCTGATTCCGATGATGTCTTGACCCCGGCGCAAAGACCGGGGAAGAAACCGTGGGCTGATGTGGTGAGTGGAGGCGCCACAGGTGTGTCCGGTCAGGTGTTCGACCGGGGAGGGAATAGAGCTCACTGTGGTGAGCATGGTGGGAAAAATAGGAAGGCTGGTGACGTGTCTATGAAAGGAGTTACAGGGCAGCGTGTAAAACCCCTTAAGAAGGTTTCAGGTGTATGACTGTGAATGTAAATGGGTTGTGTATGAATGTGAAGCGTTTGTGGCTCCAGGGGTTTCTGAGGCGTCATGCCATAGATATTGTATTCATGCAGGAGCATAACTTTAAGGCGGGTCGGGATTTGAATGTGGACGGATATCGTGTGTTTGTGGCATATTCGGACCGTTTGAAAGGTGGGGTTGGAATTCTGATTCGGGAGACAAGCCCGTTTGTTGTAATTAGATGTGAGGGAGGGGAGGAGGGTAGGGTACTCCGGGTAGATGGATGGTGGAGAGGTGAGCGACTGGCAGTGGTTTGTGTGTATGCGCCGGCGGAGCGTGATGTATGGGTGAAGAATGAATTTGTGCGTGATGTTTTGGTTTATTATTTGAGATCTCTTCCCTCGGTAACAATCATGGGCGGTGATTGGAATTGTATAGTACGTAGAAAGGATGTGGAGCCACGGGGGGCAGGGTGTTTTTTGGTTAGCCTAAGGGATCTTTTGCTGGGCGTGGGGTTAAGGGATGTTATTGGAGGTGGGGACCTAATGGTTGAGCATACGTTTCATAGACAGGGATACGCGGCCAGGCTCGATAGGTTATATGTGACGAGAAGTGTGCGAGTGATGTGTGTGCGTACGGTGGAAGCTGTTTACACGGATCATAGAGCTGTTTATACGGACTTGACTTGGGCCAGCTTACCTAAGAGGTATCCAGGGTATTGGAAGTTAAATGTGAGACTTCTTGGGGTGGAGGAGGCGGGGTTAGATTTTAGGACAATGTGGGAGAATTTGTGGGGAGAGGGTAGGGATGTGGGTGACTTGCTGGGGTGGTGGGATGGGGTAGCTAAGGAGAGGATCCGGCAGTTTTATGTGCGATGGGGAAAGTACCAGGGTTGGATGACGTACGGGTTGCAGCAGTATTTCGAGGGTAGGTTGCAAAGTTGTTATGAGAGGGGCGTGCAGGCAGGGCAGTATCCCATGGAGGAAATCGAGTTGTTAAAAGGAAGGATTCGTGATTTGCAGAATGATAGATTTGATGCGGTGAGAGTGCAGGGTGGAATTGAAGAGGCGGTGTGGGGTGACCGACCATCGGCCTGTGTGTTAAGGGGACAGAGGCAGCGACGTATGGCTATGGAAATTGATAGGCTGGTGGTACATGAGGACTTAGGTGGATATAGGGCGGGACATGAGTTAAGAACAACGGAGGCAATGAGTGATTACGTTGATAGGTGGTTTGGAAAAAATTTACTGAGTGTAGGAGTGGATGGGGAGGCTTTCGGGAGGTTGGGGGAGAATGTATCTTGTGTGCTAAGTAGCAGTGATCGCATGGCGTTGGGGGGGGATATTGAAGAAGGGGAGGTGTGGAGGGCTTTGGAGGGGATGGCACGGGGTAAGGCTCCAGGTCTGGATGGCTTGCCCTGCGAGTTTTATGTGAGCCATTGGAATGTGTTGAAGTCCTTCTTAGTAGAACTAATGAATACGATGAAAAGGGAGGGGAGGATGGGCAGGTTGCAAGGAACTGCGGTTGTGGTTTTAGTGCCAAAAGGTAAGAAACAGGACACGGTGCGGGACTTTAGGATAATATCATTGCTGTGTGCTGATTATAAGATTTTTGCAAAAATTTTAGGAAATAGGATGAAGTGTGTGGTGGATAGAGTGGTTGCGAGAGGACAATATGGTGTGTCTGGGAGGACGATGTATGACGGGCATAGTATTATAAAGAATTTTGTGGAAGGGTCGGGAGGGGAGCAGGGGGGGGGGGTGTCTTAGCGTTAGATTGGCAGGCGGCGTATGATAGTGTAGAACGTGAGGTGTTGTGGTATATATTAAGGAGGCAGGGTTTTGGGGAGGAGGTGGTACGTTGGGCAGAGACATTGTATACAGGTGTGGGAGTGTGTGTACAAGTAAATGGGAAATTGGGGAAGTGGGTATCCATGGGTCGGGGTATTAGGCAGGGTTGTCCCCTGTCTCAATTGTTGTTTGCCTGTTTAACAGACCCTTTCTATAGAAAGGTGGAAGCGTGTATGGAGGTGGATTGGGGAGTAGGAAGTGGAGTGCAGGGAATAATAGGGTATGTGGATGACACGACAATACTCGTGCGAACGCAGAGGAGTTTACGTGCGGTTGGAGATGTTATTGATAATTTCGCGGGGGTTACCGGGTTAAGAGTTAATGTGGAAAAATCAAAATTACTGGTCTTAGGAGATTGGGTGGGAAGAGAGAGTTGGGGAAGGAATGTACGTTGGAATATGGTGGACAGGATAAAAGTGTGTGGAATAGTGTATATGCGTAGTGCGAGAGAGGCGAGGATGGTTAATTCTGGACTTGTTGTGGATCGAGTGGTGGGGCGATTGGATGGGTTGAGACCAACTCATTTGACAGTACATCAGCGTGCGATTGTTGTGAATGTGTTGTTATACAGTAAAGTCTGGCACGTGGCTGCGGTATATCCGTTAGCAGGTCCGGATGTTACGAGGCTGTTAAAGAGGGTTTTCCATTTTCTTTGGGGTTCCGGGTGTGAATGGTTGAGTAGGAGTGTGGTTACTTTACCGGTCAACAGAGGAGGATTGGGGTTGATTGATTTACGGTTAAGAGTCAAGTGCATTTATTTGAAGTGGGGGTTACGCCGTGTGCGGGGTCATGCAGGGAGGGGCGTGAATGGCTTGCATGAAGAGGTGCGAATGTGGTGGGGAGGGTCGGAGATGAAAGTGTGTGAAGACGTGTTGCGGGCGTTGCTGCATGTACGGGACCCTAATAAAGTTCGAGTGGGTGTTTTGGAGCGTGTTGTAAGGGCGAAGGTAGTCGTGAAGGCTGAGAGTATCTACCCTATGTATGCGTGGAAGGATATATGGGAAAGATTACGGTTGATGCGCGTGCGTCCAAATGTGCGAGAGGTATTTTTCCGTTTTCTCCATGGTATACTGCCGTCGGGTGCTGCACTTAAGGAAAGAGGGTTGATGGTGGAGGGCGCGTGTCGGGTGTGCGGGGATGAGGAGACTGCGTTTCATGTAGTGTATTTTTGTGATAATTTGGGGAGTATCAGGGAATGGATGGGTAAGGTTCTGAGGACAGTGGGAGGAGGCGGGATATTAGTATTGAGGGCGTTAAGTTTGGACGTGGGAGGCGTCGAGGCGCCTGTGCAACGTGCAATCACGTATATAATAGCGGATTTTGTTTTTGTATCCTGGGCAATGAGAAGGAATGGGGATTGGGAGGTGCGCAAAAGGGTGTTGGCGGGGACCATTTATAGAACGTTGTGTTATAATCGGGAAATATATGGAAGTCGCTGGGACCAGGCTTTTTCAGCAGGGTACCGTAGTATGAGTGTGAGAGCATTGTTAACGTTGTGAAAGGGGGGGGGGGGGAGTGAATTTCAGGGGATGGAACGGGCTTGTCTCCGGGGTTGGGTATGCACAACGGCTGGTTTACTGTGTGTATCTGTGTAATGCGTGGTTGAAGAAAATGTGGTTGTGTGAGTGGATGTGGTGGTGAAGTTATATGTGTTATAGATGTCTTAAGTCAGAGTCTACTGCCTTCTTTCTTTGTTGAAGTACTTGATGTACCTTTCGGCTATGGCCTGGCAAACGGGGTTTTGTGTGTTTGTACCGAGCATTTTATTGCTATGTTATATAATGTGTATAGCCTGTAGATGAGTGCGGAATGATTATGGCTTTTTCTAGTTTTGTGGCTGACTCGTAAGACTTGTGGTAAGGCGAGTATGTACTTTGTTTTATCATGAGATTGTGATGTAGGTTCTTTCGGTTATCGATTATTTGTGTTGGTTGTGAGTAACCGATATATTTATATATTTATCATACTATTCTTCTTATTGTATTGTATTGTGCATTGGCAATGTCCCAGTATATTATGTAAATAGTGTATACCCGAAGGGATTATGGTTTTATTTATATTATTGAACCTGCTACAGGGGTCACCTACATGTTATGTTCTTGTTGTTGTTCTTGTGTACATAGGGTTAAGATTGCCCATTTTCTTAATGTTATGTTTTGTCACAAGCGATATTTTCTAGTATAATTGTGTAACCTCTTGTGTTTGTTAATATTGTGTTTATTTGCTATTGTACGTTCTGAGAGATTGTTTTCAAAATGTGTTTATATACAATGTGTATCAACCCTAGTTTAAGGGTTTTTATGTTAAGCTATGTATTGTATTTTAAATAAAATAAAAAAAAAAAAAAAAAAAAAAAATGTAAACAGATTACTATAAAGCACAAGTGAGTATTACAAAGACAGGTAATATGGTTGCATTCAGTTAGGTAGTGATTCTGTTAGGTAGTGTATTTAAAAAATAATAAAGTTAGATTGGGTTTTAGGTTTAACATTTATGTGATATAATTGTGAGAAACATTTAAGATATACAATTTATAAGGTTCAGTTATTCAGTATTTATTTGGTTTTGGGTGAGTAAGTGATCTTTGAGAAGAGACTTGAATTTATAAACAGGTAGTGTTTCTTTTATATTTACAGGTAATGAATTCCAGATTTTAGGGCCTTTTATGTGCATTGAGTTTTTGCATAGTGTGAGATGGACACGAGGAACATCAAAGAGTGATCTGTGCCTTGTGTTATGGTCAGGTGTTCTGCTGAGGTTGGCAAGGAGATGTTTGAGGGGAGGGTTAATATCAGAGTTAAGTGTTCTATGTATGTAATAGGTGCAATAATAAGTATGGATGTTTTGTATGGTAAGTAGGTTGAGTGTTTTGAATATTGGTGGAGTGTGCTGCCTGTAGTGAGAATTTGTTATCATTCTAACGGCAGCCTTTTGTTGGGTAATTAGTGGTCTGAGATGGTTAATTGTTGTTGAGCCCCATGCACAAATTCCATAGGTGAGATAGGGGTAAATAAGAGAGTGATATAGGGCCAGGAGGGCTGACTGTGGAACATAGTACCGTATCTTCGATAGTATGCCTACAGTCTTGGAAATTTTCTTAGAAATTTGATGTATATGTGTATGAAATTTGAGTCTATTATCAAGGTGGATTCCTAAGAATTTTCCCTCTGTTAGTTTTGTGATAGGTGATCCGTTTATCATTATGTTAAGAGGGACATCTGTAGCTCTGTTACCAAACTGAATGAAGTAGGTTTTGTCAATGTTTAGTGTAAGTTTGTTAGTCCTCATCCAGGTAGATATTTTCTGTAATTTGGAGTTATCCTAGGTAATTATCACATATATTAATATATTAATTGTAGTCACCTAAATTTGTGTACCTGTACTTATGTATAACTGTACCTAAATAAACTTGCTCTCTGAAATGCTGGACTCTCGAGAACTGTCCAGAAATAGAAATATAGAATTAACTAAACCCAATGAACCTGACATCCAGCCTGCAGACACTGCCAACATACTTTCCTCTCCACTATAGGATCAGAACTAGCAAGGAAAATCCCAACCTTACTGGAAATTACCCAAATATTCTATATCTAGCTCCAGTTAGTCCTACTGAAGTCTCACTCATCATAAAATCACTAAAAAACAAGACAAGAGGCTTAAATAATCCACCACCACTCATGTACAAAAAGCAGCTTATGTACTGTCGCTCATATTACAACTCTGTTGAACAAATCAGTGGAATCTTCAACTTTCCCATCCATACTCAAGATAGCAAGCGTTTCCCCGATCTTTAAAGGAGGCCGTCCAACTGAAATAAACTACAGGCCTATAACAAACTTACCCTTACCATCTAAAATCTTCGAAATTTTCAATGCTCCCTAAAAAATAAGGTCTGATAACTCTATCCACTCATTTGCAAGAGCCACTCAAATACAAGAGGTGTTTTCTGTACTAAGATGCCATTGTGTTGCAGTGTCTGGTATACAATACTGAGAGGTTGGTAGGTAAGACTCACAGGCAACAGTTAGGCAACTTTATTCCGAAACGTATCGCCTTCACAGTAGGCTTCTTCAGTCGAATACAGAAAGTAGGCAGGAACAGTAGAGATATGAAGACGATGTAATCAGTCCATCACCCTTGATTTGAGATTGGAGAAGTTCAGTTCCATAGTCAGGAATAAATTTAAAGTTGGAAATACATAGATGATTCACTTATTTTATGAATATCCTGTGGAGATAGGTTTAGATACTAGGATCTACACTCTAATCTGAAGCGACAGAATAGAAAATACTTGTGAACATAAAAAAGAAGGAACACTGCAGCAGGCCTACTGGTTCATGTGAGACAGGTCCATGTCTCCCAAGGACCTAACCCAAGAACCCAACGTAGTCAGGTATTCGTTTGTAAATTGAATTGTGCATTAGAGAAATTTTTTTTGCACTCTAGTTTTTGATGGGAAAACATTGGGTAGCATCAAATTTTGGTTGGATAAATTTGTGAGTAAGACAGGTTGTATTTAAATTGGATATGCATCTCAGGTGAAACAGTTATCAAAGATCATTGCTTGGGTAAAACTGAAAATGATCTTGGCATTTGCTTCCCAATTTTCTGAACATGTGCTGATATCGAAAGAAAGGTCTCTGGTAATAGGGTAGTTTGGTTGGGTAATTGGGTACTTTTAGTTTGGTAATAGGGTAATTTGGTTTGTTAATACTATAGTTTGTTAATACTATAGTTTGTTAATACTATAGTTTGTTAATACTATAGTTTGTTAATACTATAGTTTGTTAATACTATAGTTTGTTAATACTATAGT
This sequence comes from Cherax quadricarinatus, assembly GCF_038502225.1. Classification (NCBI taxonomy): domain Eukaryota; kingdom Metazoa; phylum Arthropoda; class Malacostraca; order Decapoda; family Parastacidae; genus Cherax; species Cherax quadricarinatus. Next base: position 13,447,999 of record NC_091317.1, read on the forward strand.
TTGTTAATACTATAGTTTGTTAATACTATAGTTTGTTAATACTATAGATTAATGGGATTTAAATAGATTACTGGGATTTATATCAAGAAGTGTAAGCAACAGAAGTCCAGAGGTCATGCTGCAGCTTTATACATCATTAGTAAGGCCTCACCTAGATTATGCAGCTCAATTCTGGTCTCTATATTACAGAATGGACATAAATTCGTTAGAAGACATTCAGCGTAGGATGACTAAATTAATACATAGCATTAGAAATCTTCCTTATGAAGAAATATTGAAGACTCTTAAGTTACATTCATTTGTTAGACGAAGAATGAGGGGAGACCTGATCGAAGTGTATAAGTGGAAGATAGGTATTGGGCTGGTCAAATGTTTGTTAGTGGGATGAATTGTAAAAGACCTGCCTAGTATGGGCCAACAAGCCTGATGCAGTGTTCCTCCTTTCTTATGTTCCTATGTATTAATAAAGGGGATATTAACAAGGTCTTGAGGATATCTCTCCAAGAGAGAACCCGCAGTAATGGATTTAAATTAGATAAGTTTAGATTTAGAAAGGACATAGGAAAGTATTGGTTTGGAAATAGGGTAGTAGATGAGTGGAACAGACTACCTAGTTGGGTTATTGAGGCTAGGACTTTGGGTAGTTTCAAATTTAGGTTGGATAAATACATGAGTGGGAGGGGTTGGATTTGAGTGGGACTTGAACATCAGAGCTTATTTCTTGGGTAGCATTGAAAATTGGGTTGGTCAAATGTTTGTTAGTGGGATGAATTGTAAAGGACCTGCCTAGTATGGGCCAACAGGCCTGCTGCAGTGTTCCTCCTTTCTTATGTTCTTATGGAATTTGTTTTGTACTCTGATGAAGATTTAATTTCCTCGTGTTTACCATATCTGAGTAATTGAAATTTCTCATCGTTGAACTTCATAGTGTTTTCTGCAGCCCACTGAAAGATTTGGTTGATGTCCGCCTGGAGCCTTGCAGTGTCTGCAATGGAAGACACTGTCATGCAGATTCGGGTGTCATCTGCAAAGGAAGACACGGTGCTGTGGCTGACATCCTTGTCTATGTCAAATATGAGGATGAGGAACAAGATGGGAGCGAGTACTGTGCCTTGTGGAACAGAGCTTTTCACCGTAGCTGCCTCGGACTTTACTCTGTTGACTACTACTCTCTCTCTTCTGTTAGCGAGGAAATTATAGATCCATCGACCAACTTTTCCTGTTAGTCCTTCAGCACGCATTTTGTGCGCTATTACGCCATGGTCACACTTGTCGAAGGCTTTTGCAAAGTCTGTTTATATTACATCTGCATTCTTTTTGTCTTCTAGTGCATTTAGGACCTTGTCTTAGTGATCCAATAGTTGAGACAGACAGGAGCGACCTGTTCTAAACCCATGTTGCCCTGGGTTGTGTAATTGATGGGTTTCTAGATGGGTGGTGATCTTGCTTCTTAGGACCCTTTCAAAGATTTTTATGATATGGGATGTTAGTGCCATCGGTCTGTAGTTCTTTGCCATTGCTTTACTGCCCCCTTTGTGGAGTGGGGCTATGTCTGTTTTTTTTAGTAACTGTGGGACGACCCCCGTGTCCATGCTCCCTCTCCATAGGATGGTAAAAGCTCGTGATAGGGGCTTCTTGCAGTTCTTGATGAACAGGGAGCTCCATGAGTCTGGCCCTGGGGCAGAGTGCATGGACATGTCATTTATCGCCTGTTCGAAGTCATTTGGCATCAGGATAACATCAGATAGGCTTGTGTTAACCAAATTCTGTGGCTCTCTCATAAAAAATTCATTTTGATCTTCGACTCTCAGACTGGTTAGCGGCTTGCTAATAACTGAGTCATATTGGGACTTGAGTAGCTCACTCATTTCCTTGCTGTCATCTGCGTAGGACCCATCTTGTTTAAGTAGGGGCCCAATACTGGACGTTGTTCTGGACTTTGATTTGGCATAGGAGAAGAAATACTTTGGGTTTCTTTCGATTTCATTTATGGCTTTTAGTTCTTCCCGCGATTCCTGGCTCCTATAAGATTCCTTTAGCTTAAGTTCGATGTTTACTATTTCTCTGACCAGTGTCTCCCTACGCATTTCATATATATATTGACCTCTTTTAGCCGCTCTGTTATTCTTTTCCATTGCCTGTAAAGGGAGAGCCTGTCTCTTTCTATTTTACATCTACTCCTCCTTTTTCTTAGAGGAATAAGCCTTGTGCATACATCGAGTGCCACCAAGTTAATCTGTTCTAGGCATAAGTTGGGGTCTGTGTTGCTTAGTATATCTTCCCAGCTTATATCGGTTATTACTTGGTTTACTTGGTCCCACTTTATGTTTTTGTTATTGAAGTTGAATTTGGTGAATGCTCCCTCGTGACTAATCTCATTATGTCGGTCTGGGGCTCCGCGCATACATGTCTGAACCTCAATTATGTTGTGATCTGAGTATATTGTTTTTGATATGGTGACATTTCGTATCAGATCATCATTGTTAGTGAAGATGAGGTCTAGTGTATTCTCCAGTCTAGTAGGCTCTATTATTTGCTGGTTTAAATTGAATTTTGTGCAGAGATTTAAAAGCTCGTGTGAGTGTGAGTTTCCATCAGAGCTGCCTCCTGGTGTTATTACTGCAACAATATTATTTGCTATATTCCTCCGTTTTAGGTGCCTTAAGTTGAAATCCCCCAGGAGCAAGATGTTGGGTGCAGAAGCTGGCAGATTTTCCAGACAGTGGTCAATTTTTAACAGCTGTTCCTGGAATTGCTGGGATGTTGCATCCGGAGGCTTGTAGACTACCACAATGACTAGGTTTTGGTTCTCGACCTTTACTGCTAAAACTTCCACTACATCATTTGAGGCATTTAGCAGTTCTGTGCAAGCAAGTGACTCTGCAATGTACAGGCCAACCCCAACCCCCCTTTTGCCTGTTCACAGAGCTTTAAATATCTACCTAAACATATTGATCAATGGTTCCCCCATTACAAGTCACACTGAGGGTAAATTTTTAGGTCTTCATCTTGACTGCAGCCTGAAATTTTATGCCCACATCTAACACATAGTCAGGAAGGCCTCCAAAACAGTAGACATACCCCAAACGGCACTACTTACACCATGCCACTCTCTAAAGGACCCCAATGGAAATAAGTCACTCTGTCTGACTTTTTTGGGTTATCCTAGGTTCTCTACACATATGCTGCTATGTATGATAATTCTATGTAACTGTATTTGTGTATACCTGAATAAACTTACTTACTTACTAATCTACCCTCACCTCACCAATGGTATTTGTGCTTGGGGTTCTACTACGACTAATCACCTTAAGCCATTAATAACCCAGCAAAAAAACTGCTGTGCGTTAGTTAGTTAGTAGTTTAATATGTTTATTATGCACCTCATACCCATCCTGTGGGTGGTAGTCAAAAGATTACAGATGTACATAATGGGTCCAAGGACTGGGCTCCAAAGTTTTGATAGCTGAAAAAGGTGCAGAGGTAATGAACTGACAAGTTACAAAGGTAATGAATCAAGTAAGTAAGTAAATTTACTTACGTTTAAACATGGCTACAATCATGAACAAATTATAGAGTAATGAGCAATTCACACGTCCACACCCGGTCACAACTATGAGTTATTGGTGCAAATATTAATAGTTTGGTCACACACACACACTCACGCGCGCGCGGGGCCAGGAGCTGTGAAGCTCCATACACACCCCTCCTCCTTAAGAGTTTGAACTTACTAATATACATAATATACACTCATTACTGTGCCTAATATATATATATATATATATATATATATATATATATATATATATATATAATATATATATATATATATATATATATATATATATATATATATATATATATATATATATATATATATATATATATATATATATATATATATATATATATATATATATATATATATATATATATATATATATATATATATATATATATATATATATATATATATATATATATATATATATATATATACCAACACTTTGAAATGCCAAACAAAACCAACTCATCCACCTACTTCGGTTTCTTCACTATCTCTCATATAATCTTTCCTAGTCTGAATTCATAGAACCAGTTAAACTACTCAAGAATTCCCACTTGTTCATAGGTGCCTCATGCACACTGCCAGGAGGCCTGGTCACAGACCGGGCCGCGGGGGCGTTGACCCCCGGAACTCTCTCCAGGTAAACTCCAGGTAACTTAACTAAATCAGTTTAAAATATTAAAATGTACTACCGTAAATCGTAAGAACTACAGACCAATAGCACTAACATCCCATATCATAAAAATCTTTGAAAGGGTCCTAAGAAGCAAGATCACCACGCATCTAGAAACCCATCAGTTACACAACCCAGGGCAACATGGGTTTAGAACAGGTCGCTCCTGTCTGTCTCAACTATTGGACCACTACGACAAGGTCCTAAATGCACTAGAAGACAAAAAGAATGCAGATGTAATATATACAGACTTTGCAAAAGCCTTCGACAAGTGTGACCATGGCGTAATAGCGCACAAAATGCGTGCTAAAGGAATAACAGGAAAAGTCGGTCGATGGATCTATAATTTCCTCACTAACAGAACACAGAGAGTAGTCGTCAACAGAGTAAAGTCCGAGGCAGCTACGGTGAAAAGCTCTGTTCCACAAGGCACAGTACTCGCTCCCATCTTGTTCCTCATCCTTATATCCGACATAGACAAGGATGTCAGCCACAGCACCGTGTCTTCCTTTGCAGATGACACCCGAATCTGCATGACAGTGTCTTCCATTGCAGACACTGCAAAGCTCCAGGCAGACATCAACCAAATCTTTCAGTGGGCTGCAGAAAACAATATGAAGTTCAACGATGAGAAATTTCAATTACTCAGATATGGTAAACATGAGGAAATTAAATCTTCATCAGAGTACAAAACAAATTCTGGCCACAAAATAGAGCGAAACACCAACGTCAAAGACCTGGGAGTGATCATGTCGGAGGATCTCACCTTCAAGGACCATAACACTGTATCAATCGCATCTGCTAGAAAAATGACAGGATGGATAATGAGAACCTTCAAAACTAGGGAGGCCAAGCCCATGATGACACTCTTCAGGTCACTTGTTCTATCTAGGCTGGAATATTGCTGCACACTAACAGCACCTTTCAAGGCAGGTGAAATTGCCGACCTAGAAAATGTACAGAGAACTTTCACGGCGCGCATAACGGAGATAAAACACCTCAATTATTGGGAGCGCTTGAGGTTCCTAAGCTATTATTTTTTCTGCTACCTCTACTATAAATTTTTCTGATTATATTTTTTTTACTAGCTCTCTTTATAATAATACACAATTAAAATTTACCATTAACCTCATCGACACCATTCCTAACCCTTCTAGGGTAGGGTAGGTGCCTGAGCCAGAGCTTGCAGCTCACAAGACTGTCATTCCCATTAGCCCCCTTGGGGCGGGGATGGCAGACCAGAGAGGCCTAGCTTGTGGCTAGGCCTGGGGACAGTTGATCCCTAAGATGAGGGGGTATTTGTGCCTCCTCCCATGGGAGACTTAGGTCTCAGACACTCCCTAGACAGGGAACCAAGGCCGGGCCACCACTTGGAAAAGGCCCGGGCCGGGAGCATACCGGCGAATCTTTAATAATAATAATATCTTTATTTACTACAAGTACATGTACAAGGTATACAGTCCTAGCTGACATCAGTGACATACTACTATATAGAAAGCCGCTTGTTATGCTCCGCATGTCGGGCAAATTAGGTCAGTGTCCCTGGCTGCCTTCAAGAGAGAGCTGGACAGATACCTAAAGTCGGTGCCGGATCAGCCGGGCTGTGGCTCGTACGTCGGACTGCGTGCGGCCAGCAGTAACAGCCTAGTTGATCAGGCCCTGATCCATCGGGAGGCCTGGTCATGGACCGGGCCGCGGGGGCGTTGATCCCCGGAATAACCTCCAGGTAACACCAGTCGACTAACACCCAGGTACCCATTTTACTGATGGGGAACATAGACAACAGGTGGAAAGAAACACGTCCAATGTTTCTACTCTGGCTGGGAATCGCACCCAGGCCCTCACCGTGTGAAGCCAGAGCGTTAACCACCAGGCCGCCAGAGACAATTAACCTATGTAAGCAAGTTTTTATTCATATACAAGTACACATAAATACAGTTACATAAATTATCATACATAGCAACATATGTGTAGATTACCTGGGTAACCTAAAAAAGTCAAAGTTACGTATTACCACTTGGGTCTTGTTTTAAGTAGTCTATAAGCATTAGTAGTAGTCTGCCATAAATGCTCATACATGCTAGTGGCTTTCTTTGTGCTTAACAATACTTTATTGCATATAAACTACAGTTTGTATACTACACAATGGAATAAAAGAATCGAATTTTGAGTTTTTGAAGAATCAAGAACAGGAATTACCAAGTTAGTGTTAAACAGTAAGAGACTATAGTTTTCTCCTACTACTGTTTGTTATATATTTTCTTTTTTTTAATTTTGTTATTATAGGTAACTAAGATAAAGTAATTCCTCTAAGCAGGAACACATATGTCCTTGACGATGAAGATTATTTTAGGATTATTAACTCGGTGCGTTAGTATCTCAGGATATCTTAAAAAAAAAAAGCCAATCCTTGTGGCTTATTTCCATTATAGTCCAGGATACGACCTACACAAGTTGGCTCACACCCAGGTATGTTTATTCAGGTACACGTACACATAAATAGTTTCATAAATTATCATACATATCAGCACATTTGTAGATTACCCGGGATAACCAAACAAAAAGAGTATGACAAAGTAACTTATTCCCATTTGGGTCATTGTAATATCTTATTTAAACCTTAAAAGTTAAAATAGCTATGTAACTCAACTATGTGAGAAGCAGTTACACTAAAAGAAGATGTACTAGGAATATGGTAAACTGAGTTATTTACATTAACATTGAAGAGAGGATCAGATCACAGTAATAGGTACATACACAAGAAGTCACTCTCCTCCCTTTTTGTCGTTACATTCATTAGGTACCTTTTGGCACTCTTATTGAACTGGTTCATGCTATGACTGGCTTTGACATGTGCAGGCAGTCTGTTCCACTTCTTTATTGTTGTACAATAAAAGGTGTTTGAAGCCTGCGGGTACTACAAAATTGTTTCTTTCCCCTTGCTCTACTATCAGAACTTTGGGGCCTGGACCCATTATGCACCTCTGTAATCTTTTGACTACCTCCCACAGGATGGGTATGAGGTGCATAATAAACATATTAAACTGAAACTTCCCTAGTACTATAATTGCTTTGGTTCTCAGCCTTTACCAACTTGGCAGCAAGATATTCTGGACACTGCTTGTGAGCAATTTTATAAATGTGATAAATTACATTAATTAGGGAGCTGTCAGTTGAGTAAGATCTCCTGAAACCTGATTGGTAACTATGGAGAATGTTTTAGTCATTATGATACTTAATAGTACACCCCTTCTCTAGAATTTTGGACATCACACCGAGTATACGAATAGGCTCATAGTTGCTGACATCAGGCCTACTATTTTTCTTGAATACAGGAGTAACTCTGGCCTCCTTGAACCCCTCCAGGAAAAGTATTAGTGGTGATGGACAGAATTATTATGTGTGCAATGGGGACTGTCAATTCAAAGGCACCATCTTTTAGGAACTTAGATGGGATGTTATCTGGACCAGTGCTCTTAGTTTGGTTTAACATGCTTAGTTCTTTTCACTGCTGCTTTTATAAGCCTCTGCACTGTTCCTCAACCTCTGGAATTCATTTAGTGCTGCAATATCTTGTCTGTTTGCCTTAAATATTTTTAGCAACTGATCCCTGAATTTGATATTATCTAATATCTCTGCAGTAATCCAGAGTTCAGTTCTTCGTTTATCGTAACCTCTTTAACTGGTACAATATTATCAAGGATGACAGTGAACAGTGTACAGTGAGAGAATCATAGGAGAAAACTCAAGGAAAGTCAGGTTGTAGGTGGCGTTTACTTCCCTCAGTGCTTTTAAAAATGGCTGAGTCAGCAGACCAGGTCAGGAGTCAACAACACGACACAACCCCCGATAAATGAAATTGAGGGGGATTTGGACGGATAAAATCATTGATTAAAACTTTCTGGTCCTGCCAGAATGGAAAGGAGTTAGAAGTTAATAGGCGAAACCGGACTGTGAAGCGAGGCAGGAAGGAGAGTGTGTAATAAGGGGTTAACTGAAAGGGGTTTGTGAAGTTAAGGGAAAAGTGAGCAGTGAAGAGGGTTTTGAAATAGAACATTTACTAGTAATTCAGTAGTGATTGCTAAAGCAGATACTAGGGTTTGCTAGGTGACTGGAAAAGAGAAATAAATATTGTTGTATATGAGTAAAAGAGTGAAGAGTGAAAATGGCAGGCATTAGGAGGGTACAAGCTTCCATAATAATATTTATCTTTCTCCTGGAATTCCATGAAGAAGAAATCAGTCATGGGGGCTGGAAAAAGCGAATGGAGTAATAGCATCCTGGACAGTAAAAGCCCAACAGTTGCCATCCTACCAGAAAAGTAAATGTCACTATCGCCGCAAGGTATGGCAACACTGCATACCCAAACAAAAACAGTGGCACACAGCTCTTATTGTAGTGGTGATATCCAAATTAATCCAGGACCTCAAACTATTGTGCAGAGGCAAAACAGACAGATAAATGACGGTGTTAATGACGGTCTAGTAGCTAGGAATGATAACCTTAACCCCTTATGTAATGCATATATAGGTCGATGTGAGACAATACAGCCATTCTTATCTCAAACACCACCAAACAGGTGCATACACTGTACTAAAGTACGCATGAAAAACAGAAAAGGCACCTTATGTAAAATGTGTACGGGGTGGGTGCATAATGGATGCATGTACAATTATAGTAACGGTGCCAGAATTAATTTTGTGTAACAAATGCACTTTGGCACAGTTACCCTTTAACAATGATGACACTGATTTACCTAATTTCAATACAAATGACCCATTGCCATATACTGATGATTATAATTGTTTTATGAAAACAGGCCTTCACTTTATTCGTGTCAACGCAAGATCACTTTTTCCAAAATTGGCAGAGATTAGGATTCTAGCTAACAGAACTATGGCGGCAGTTATATCCATCTCTGAATCCTGGTTGGATGATACGGTGACTGACGACGAGGTCAAAATAGAAGGTTACAATACAAAACGCTTTGATAGGAACAGAAAGGGTGGTGGAGTATGTGCCTACATTAGAAATGACTTAGCTTACAACCCAAGACCTGACTTAAATAACAATAAACTGGAGATTCTATGGTTTGAAGTGCTGCTTCCCAAGATTAAACCCATCTTAGTAGGAACTAGTTATCGCCCTCCCACCCATGACCAGTTCTTAGAAGACTTTTCCAGAGTATTGTCCGGACTTGAAAACAATTGCGAGACAAAAATACTGGGCAACTTCAATATCTGTTTTCAACAGCAAAATAACAGGCTATGCAAAAGGTATAAGCAAATTCTAGGTTTAAATAGTTACACTCAGCTAATTAATACACCAACCCGGATCACACAGTTCTCAGCCACCCTAATTGACCACATACTTTGTAACCGCTCTGAAGAACATTAGTCAGTCAGGCGTCATTACCACAGGTCTTAATGATCATTTCATCATTTACTGCACCAGGAAAATCACTAGGGATAGGATAGGCCTACACAGGACAATAAAAATGAGATCAGCTATAAACTACAGTAAAGAAACACTGGTAAATAGGCTACACAATTGTGAGTGGAGGGAGATAACAAGTTGCACGGACGTAAACGATGCCTGGGAAAAATTAAAAACAATGTTCACTACCATCCTTGATAATATTGCACCAGTTAAAGAGGTTAGGATTAAACGAAGAACTGAACCCTGGATGACTACTGAGATATTAGATAATATGAAATTCAGAGACCAGCTGCTAAAAAGATTTAAGAGGAGTTTTTGGGAGAAATGGAGAAATGGTAGTTTGGAATGGGGTAATATCCCATGGGAGCAGGGAAGTGTCTCTGTTGCCCAACTTTACATAGATCATGTAGCTGGTTCATGCGGAGGTCGGTTCCAGTTTTTTCGATCCATCTGGAAAGATGTTCACCAGTGCTGAGGAAAGTTTGGAGGGCTTCTGTGCAGGGGTTAGAATGGGCTAACCTAAGCATATTGACCCCAATAAGGATATTTCTTTCAGTAACACGATCTGATAGGGAACAGTGTAACAAAGAAAGCGAATGCCAGACTGAAGTTCCTCTATAGACAAGCACAGTGTCTACCTACTGAGGCTCGCAGGACCCTATGTCTAGCCGTTATACAATGTCATAGGGATTACGCTTGCTCTTCATGGTACTCTGCCTTGACAAAAAAAAACTGAAAGATAAACTGCAAATCACCCAGAACAAAATTGTAAGATTCATCCAAGCGCTGGGTCCAAGAAAGCATGTAGGCCAGGATGAATTACAGCAGTTGGATATGCTGAATGTTGAAGACAGTAAAACAACTGAAGCTAAATCATGTTTATAAAATTGCTCACGAACAGTGTCCAGAATATCTTGCTGCCAGTTTTGTCAAGGTTGGGAACCAAAGCAATCATAGTACTACGATTGTCCACATCGCTCTTGGACCATGCGGACAGGCTGCCCAGTGGCTCCCGAATCATCTGGCTTTCTGCGCAGTTTTCCTATTCGTCTCTCATCTCTTGAGTAGAGAGGACGTACTTGGAACTGCGCTCTGACCCCTGGTGGCAGGTGACAGTTTTTTTCATCATAACGGAGAGTGGCCGCAGACGCGTGAACACTATCTGTTTGGAATTAGTGAGGGGCGTGCTTACTGCCCAGAATACCAACATTTGCTGACGACTATATTGCGGGATACGTACGGTATCGCTAATGAAGATCTTTATGGAGTCTCACTGAATCATGTGGCACGCATTTTCATCAAGTTCCGGCTGAGCAGTACATATGACAACATGGTGGCCAAGTATCAGGACGTGGTTAAGACGGTTACCCCTGGCATTAGTGTCCATCTTCATGACGTATCAAGATTCTACACATGGGTCAAGGTGCGTAATGTACCTTTCGAGGCAGATGAAAGTGATTTACGGCAGGTGTTTGGACGATATGGGATGATTCACATGGCGACATTGGGACGTTGGTGAGATGGGCCACTAGTTGGCTTCCCTGAAGGGACATTTTCCCTGAAAATGTCCCTAAGGCATCCTATTCCATCTTATGTGGGAATGGAGGACTTCCAGACTCAGGTATACGCAACATACTCAGGTCAGAGGCGTACATGCCGTGTGTGTGGGGCGTACGACCACATAGCGCCGACTTGTCCAACGAGACGTGGGAAACCTGAAGCTGAGGTGGGATCTGATGGTACTACAGACCAACTGACATATGCAACGGCAACACAACGTAAGCCTTTGTCACGGGAGGCGTGGAGTGTGGAGGTGGAGAGGGAGGAGGCATCGTTGCCTGAGTGTGTGACACTCACTGGACTTGACGAGGACGTAGACTTGGTGTCGGTGAAGAGTGGTGAGGAGTCTGCAATTGCACACCATGTTTTGGAAGCTACAATTCAGGAGGCCCTGGACGGCTTACTGGATGTTTTGGTCAATGCTGGCTTGGATGATGTGAGTGTAGAGGCTGAGGTGGGTGGCCTCAATGAGAAGGTTGTGAGTGATGAGGGGCGGGTCCAGAGTGTGGCAGTGGAGGTCCACAGGGAAGATGCCCAGGAGGAGGCGAAGCGTGAGAAGCATGGCTCTCGCAAGAGGACGGCTGTCATTTCTAATAGTGAGGATGTTTTGACGCCTGGGCAAAGGACGGGGAAGAAAACCTGGCATGATCCAACGCCTAGACTAGAGAGAAAGGTGGTTTAAAGAATGTAGAGCATGAGCAAGGTGAAGGTGATGGAAAGTGTGGGGGGCGGGGTGGGGTTTCTCGCCAGGGTTCTAAGTGTGTTAGGGTGTCTAAGGGAAAGCCCTCATTATGGCCTTCAGGTGTCTTACTTTAAACGTCAATGGGTTGAAGGCAGTGGGCAAATGTAAAGTTCTGGAGGGTTATTTGAGGAGATATGTGCCAGACCTTGTGTTCTTGCAGGAGCATAATTATAAATATTTAGGTGAATTGTCAATTACCGGATATGACTTGTACATGGGTTGCTCTACATGACTGAAAGGTGGTGTGGCGCTATTAATTAAGGAAGCCAGCCCATTTCTTTTGCATAGGTGTGAGGTAGGGGAGGAGGGGAGGGTGGTTAGGGTCGAGGGTATGTGGAGAGGGGTTCAGGTGGGTTTCATTGGGGTGAATGGGCCGGCGGAAGGGGATATGGGTATTAAAAATAGATTCTTTAGGGATGTCCTTGTCTACCATTTCAGATTGCTGCCAGGTATTACAATTATAGGGGGTGATTGGAACTGTGTTGTCCGACGTAAGGATGTAGAGCCTAGGGGGAGGGTTTTTTTCGGGGTTTTTAGGGGATCTGTTGAGAGGTGTGAATGTAGTGGATGTTGGAGGGGAGGTGAGTGGAGTGACACATACGTTTATTAAGCATGATTATGCGGTGAGGCTTGATCATATTTATGTATCTCGGCGGGTGAGGGTGAGCAGTGTGTGTACATTGAAAGTAAGCTTCTCTGATCATCATGTTCATCATGTTCTGGTGGATTTAAATTGGGAGGGTTTGCCAAAGCATTTCAGAGGTTTCTGGAAGATGAATGTTGGATTATTGAAAACAGGGGAGTGGAGGGAATCTTTTGTGCATGCTTGGAAAAGGTGGTGGGCTGATGGAGGGGGGGGGTTGATGTCATTGGGTGGTGGGACTCGGTCTGTAAGGGAAAGGTGAGGGATTTTTATCAGAAGAGGGGAAAGGAAGAGAGGCAGTTTCAATATGGGATTTTAAATTACCTTGAGAGTCAACTACAAGAATGCTATATGGGAGGGGGGGGGGTGCATATCCGATGGGTGAGATTGAGGGTTTGAAACAACGGATTAGGGATATTCAAAATCGCAATTTTGATGCTGCAAGGGTTGCAGGGTGCCTTGTTGAGGTCTTATGGGGGGGACCGTTCGTCGGCGTATGTCTTGCGGGAGCAGGGAACACATAGTAGGGCAACAGAGGTGATGAGTTTGTGGGTACAGGAGAAATTGGCAGGATATCGTCAGGGGCAGGTGCTTTCGTCTACAGAGGGTATGGGTTGTTATGTGGATGCGTGGTACGAGAAGAATGGTAAAAGTGTGGGGGTTAATTGTGAGGCATTAGGCGCCATGGGCGAATGGGTAAACTGTAATCTAGTGCATAAGGATCGATTGAGTTTGGGTGGGCCTATAAGTGAGGAGGAGATTAGGGTGGCAGTGGAGGGGATGAGCATGCATAAATCGCCTTGTATTGATGGCATCCCTTGTGATTTTTATAGGGAAAACTGGGAGTGTTTGCATGAGTTTTTAGTGGAGTTATTTAATGCCATGATAACCAGGGGTAGGTTGGGGGAACAGCAGAGAACGGGTGTAGTGGTCATGGTCCCTAAAAAAAAGTCTTGTGAATGTGTGCATGACTACCGTTCAATCACCTTAATGTGTGGCGATTACAAGATCTTTGCTAAAGTGTTGGGAAATAGGTTGAAAGGTGTTCTTGCCAACGTTTTGGACGAGGGTCAATATGGAGTGCCCGGGCGTTCGATGTGTGTGGGGCAGGGGATTATACGTAGGTTTATAGATGAAAGTGGGGGAAACATCAAGGGTGGGGTTTTAGCATTAGATTGGCATGCAGTGTATGACTGTGTGGAGTGTGAGGCGTTGTGGAAGTTTATGTAATGGCAGGGGTTTGGGAGGGAAATCGTCAGTTGGACTAAGGTGTTGTATGAGAAGGCAACAGTTAGGGTACAAGTGAATGGTAGATTAGGTCAACCTGTTAGGATGGAAAGGGGCTTAAGGCAGGGATGCCCTGTGTCGCAGCTTCTCTTTGCATTATTCCAGGACCCGTTCTATAGGGCTGTGCGTTGGGGCTTACGGGAAGGGATGGTGTGGGATGGGGTGTCTGTGGAACCGGGGATCGTTGGATATGTTGATGACACCACAGTGCTATTTAGAAGGTCTGAAGATTTACCTAGGGTTAGTGAGTTGGTGGAGAGTTTTGGCAGGGCAACAGGGATGACTCTTAATAGAGACAAGTCGATGTTATTGAGGGTGGGGGATGGTGTGGGTGGGGTATACGAACAGGGTGAAGGTTGGTCCCTGGTAAGTAGACTTAAGGTATGTGGGGTTGTTCACATGGAAAATATCCTGGAGGCACGGAAGGTGAATTCGAAAGAAGCTGTGGATAGGGTTTTGGGTAGATTAGCAGGTTTGCATACAGGAAGTTTGACGCTGCACCAGCGTGCTATTGTGGTGAATGTGAAACTGTATAGTAAGCTATGGCATGTGGCAGGTATATATCCCTTGGAAACATGTGATGAGAAGCGTCTGTTGAAGCGTGTGTATCACTATATTTGGGGTTCGGGTTGTGATTGGTTGTCGAGAGATGTTGTGTGTTTACCGGTACGCCAGGGAGGGCTGGGGTTAATGGCACTGCATCTAAGGTTGTTGGGTATGTACGTTAAACATAGTTATTTGAGGGAGGGCAGAATCACAGGTACAGGTTTGGCATGGGTGAAAAGGGACTTGGTATGTTGGGCGAGGGGTAGGGGTGTTCAGGTGTGTGAGGGAATGTTGAGGTTGTTGTGTTATGCAAGGGAACCCTGCGGGGTTAAGATAGGTACACTGGCTCGGGTGGGTGGTGGGGAGGTAGTTGCTAGGGTTGTGGGTTTGTATCCGATGTATGCATGGAGTGATATATGGGGGCGCCTGCAAGGGTTGCGATTGAAGGCTGTGGTGCGGGAGGTAATGTTTAAATTTCTCCATAATATATTGCAGTCAGGGGAGGTATTAGGTAATAGGCGTGTGCAGGAGGGACGGGAATGTTGTGAGTGTGGGGGTATTGACACTGTTTTCCATGCAGTATATTTTTGTGAAAGGTTGGAACCAGTGAGAGAGTGGTTTAGCAGGGTTTTACGGATGGTGGGTGGGGGTGGTATTTCTGTTCTACGGGCATTAAGCTTGGATGTGGGGGGTGGGGGTGCCGGTACAAAATGCGATGGGTTATCTGGTAGCCGACTTCGTGTATACTTCGTGGGTTTTACGGAAAGCGCCGGTGGGGGAGCGAATTAGGGCCCTGGCAGCGATATTTTATGGGACACAAAGGAGGAATAAGGATATCACTGGGAATAGATGGTATTTCAAATTTTCAGATGGATATCGTAGCTTTCGAGTGGAGGACTTATGGGCATTGCAAATTCAGGGGACGTGACGAGGCTGGCTTCTTGAGGAAGGCGCGGGCGTGATTGGTGCATTTGGAGGACAAGAGGTGTAATGCGAGTTGTGTGGGTCAAGTGAGTGGCTTGGTGTCAGGGAATTTTAAAGAAATGTGTTATGCGAAGTGAGGGGTTGAGAAACTGGTATGAGTAAGATGGAGCTTTAATTTAGCAAGGTATGAAGTCTGGTACTTTATGTGACTGTGAGCCTCTTGTGTGCATGATGACTGTGAAGGTTCTTATTATGCTAATGTATAATTTTTAACAAATGTACTTCCTGTGTCTTGCAGGGTGTGGCTATGTATGAAACATGTTTAAGAAAGCTTCTGTATTAAGATATGTTGATTTATGTTTTCTTTTTTTTTTTGGATTTTATTGGATTTTAATTTTTATATATTATTATTAATACTTAGTACTTCTATGAAGTGATGGTATGTTTCTGTAGACTATTTTATTATGCTGTATTGTTATGTAGGGGTTTAATTACGCTTTTGGAGAGGTATGCTGTGTCTGTGTATACCGCTGTATTCATTGTAGTTTTTGTACGTATGTTATATATGTGTTTATGCATTTGTCTTTCCTCGGTTATGCAGGAATGTGGTTATGTATGAAGTGTGTTTCAGAATGTTTCTATTTTCAACAGTGTTAATTAATGTTACTTTATAGTTTTGGTTATGATGGTGACTGTAGATACAGCTGTTGGGAATAGGGGGGGGGAGTTGTAGTGTGTGTTGTATTCTTATAGTAACTATTTGCACAGGGATGTTGCATACGGGTTGTTATAATGTTTCATTTCTAGTTTTCCATGAACATCTGTTTTATGTCTGCATGTTAAACTATATGCTTCCTGGTGTTGCGATTTACGTTCTGTGTTTTGTTTTCATTTATATATTGTTATTATGGGCTCGAACCACTGTAATGTAACATCGTGTATTGATGTTTTGTATTATTATTTTGTCATAATGTTTTAAGTATTATAAAATATGTTCCTAAACATATATGCTATAGGTCTAGCTATGTGATTATATAATATCTATTAGCATTGTCCTCTTTGCTTCAGGGCCGTGTGGACGTGCTGCGCAGGCGCTCCCGATTCAGTTGATTTTCTGCGCAGTTTGCCTGTTTTGAGCAATCAACATGGCGGATAGACATGGCAGACGTGTGAATACTGTCTGTGTGGAATTAGTACGTGGGGCCCTAAGCAGTTCTACAATGCAGGTGCTACTCCCTACGATTATTCGTGATGTGTATGGGATACCCAATGAAGAGCTTTATGGTGTGGCTGTTAACGGAGTTACGAGGATTTTCATCAAATTTATAAATGCTGAATTTTACTCAAGCATAGTTGACAAGTACCACGAGAAGAGGATGGCCGTGAATGCAGCAGTGGAGGTATGTCTACATGATGTATCCAGCTATGTGACATACGTAAAAGTCAGGAATGTGCCCTTTGAAGCTACAGAGTATGATGTGGTTGCGATCTTCCGTCGTTATGGCAAGATTCATGCGGCAGAATTGGGAGTGTGGAAGGAAGGGGCTTACGTGGGACTGCCCGAGGGATCCTTCAATCTGAAGATGACGTTACGGCAATCAATTCAAACCATACCCCGGCCGGGATTGAACCCGCAGTCAGAGTCTCAAAACTCCAGACCGTCGCATTAGTGGCTAACGCGACGGTCTGGAGTTTTGAGACTCTCTGACCATGGGTTCAATCCCGGTCGGGGTATGGTTTGTTTGCAATCGTGTCATTACGATTTCGTGAGTCATGTTGACAGCAATCAATTCCTTCGTATGTTTTACTGGAAGAGTTCCGAACGCAGGTCTACGTATACTATGCAGGACAGAGGCGGACTTGTAGGCTGTGCGGATCATTTGACCATATGGCAGCCCAATGCCATAGGAAACCAGGACGGAGGGAACAGATGCCAACACCGGTGGATCAGCAGTTGGGTCCTGTGGCGCAGGAGACAGATGCGGCCGAAAGGCAGGCATCGTGCAGTTGGAGAGAGGAAGTGGATAAAGCAGAGGCGGAGACGGACTCATGTGCTACGTTACCTGTGGGGACGGGGCCTGAGCAGACGACGACGACGAACGATGACGGTGAGCCTGTAATGCAACAGGATGGAATGTTGGATGAGGTTTTGAATACCTTCCTGGGTGAGGTGGAGGGGAGTCTGGATGATGAGCAGCGTGGACGCTCATTGGAGGAGACTACAGTCTCATCGGGACGTGGGAAGACCGTGTGCAATGAGGGGAAGAAGCACACAGTAGTGGCTGAGGTGCACAGAGCGTGCATGGAAGAGGAGGTTACATGTGGAGACAGAGGTTCACGCAAGAGAACAGCTGGGATGTCTGATATGGATGACGTCTTAACGCCAGGGCAGAGACCTGGGAAGAAGTCTTGGAAGCCCAGGTTGGATCTCCCGGAGAGTGGGTGTAGCGGTGCTGAAGTACTGAAAGGTTCAAAGGATAAGGGGGGGGGGGTTGGGGGACTGGACAGGCAAGGTGACAAACGGGGCTCTAGTCAGCAGCCAGGTCACGCGGGTGCCATTCCAAGGTGGCGGGGCAAGCCGCCTTTACTGTCATAATTCAAGGTTGTAACGATCAATGTTAATGGCCTGAGAGCCGAGGTTAAAAGAGTATGGGTGGAATGGTTTTTAAAGAGATTTAATGTAGATATATGTTTCATTCAGGAGCACAATTATAAGTTTGGTTGTGAGTTGTCTTTGAAAGGTTATAAGTTGTATGTGAGTGGCTCTTTGAGGTTGAAAGGTGGGGTTGCTGTGGCTGTAAAGGAAACCAGTCCATTGCGTATTTTGGGGTGGGAGGGTCGTGAGGGTGGAGGGGGAGTGGGGTGCAACACTAATGTTATCAGTGCTGTTACATATTTGTACGCTCGTGTGCGCCCTCGTGTGTGTATGTGCGCGCGCGCGCTAGTGTGGGTGTATGATCCACTTAATATTTGTATTTATAACTCATTACAATTGTGACCAGGTGTGGACGTATCAGTGGTTCATTACTTTGTAATTTGTTCATGACTGTAACCATGTATAGGAGTGAAGCTGATTCATTACCTCTGTAACTTGCCATGATTGTGACCAGATCTACCTGGAATTCATTACCTTTGTAACAAGTTCAGCTATCATAACTTTGGGGTCCAGTCACTGGACCCATTATGTACCTTTGTAATCTTTTGACTACCGCCCACAGGATGGGTATGGGGAGCATAATAAAGATATTAAACTAAAGTGTGTGTGTGTGTGTGTGTGTGTGTGTGTGTGTGTGTGTGTGTGTGTGTGTGTGTGTGTGTGTGTGTGTGTGTGTGTGTGTGACTCAACAATCAATATTTGCACCAATAACTCATGAAGGGGTTCAGGGAAACCGGCAGGCCGGACTTGAGTCCTGGAGATGGGAAGTACAGTGCCTGCACTCTGAAGGAGGGGTGTTAATGTTGCAGTTTAAAAACTGTAGTGTAAAGCACCCTTCTGGCAAAACAGTGATGGAGTGAATGATGGTGAAAGTTTTTCTTTTTCGGGCCACCCTGCCTTGGTGGGAATCGGCCAGTGTGATGATAATAAATAACTCATTACAGTTGTGACCGGGTGTGGAAGTGTGAATTGCTCATTACTCTATAATTTATTCATGATTGTAGCATGTATAAACGTAAGTAACCATTCTACAGAATTCATTACCTTTGTAACTTGTGAGCTCATTACCTTTGTACCTAGTTCAGCTGTCAAAACTTTGGGGCACAGTCCCTGGACCCATTACGTACCTCTGTAATCTGTAAATACCTTTGTAACTTGTCATGATTGTGACCAGACCTACCTGGAGTTCATTACCTTTGTAAATTGTGAGTTCATTACCTTTGTAAATTGTGAATTCATTACCTCTGTAACTTGCTCAGCTATCAAAACTTTGGAGTCCAGTCCCTGGACCAATTATGTACCTCTGTAATCTTTTGACTACCGCCCACAGGATGGGTATGGGGTGCATAATAAACATATTAAACTAACTGCTGTTACGAAGTGCATATGGTCAGTTAGGGTGGCTGAGAACTGCTTCATCCGGGTTGGTGCATTAATTAGTTAAGTGTAACTATATAATCCTAGAATAAGATAAGAGACAAGATTTTGTTCGGATTTTTTAACCCTGGAGGGTTAGCCACCCAGGATAGCCCAAGAAAGTCAGAGCGTCATCGAGGACTGTCTTATTTCCATTAGGGTCCTTAAATCTTATCCTCCAGGATGCGACCCACACCAGTCGACTTACACCCAGGTACCTACTTGCTAGGTGAACGGAACAAATTCAAATTCAAATTCAAATTCAAACTTTATTCTCTATAAGTATTACAATGCTGAGTTTACAGAATTTGGTTATTGTGTGGTTTACATGTAGTAAAATAATAATTACAGAGTGTACCACTAGAACGCCTAGCATGGCTAGGCATTTCGGGCAGACTTAAATTAAATCTTAGGTTTAAAATGTTACAGAATTATGAGATAAGTTGGTATTATGGCTAAGTGACTAAATACTAGTTGTGAGTTTAGCAATGTGAATGCTTTTGTTTTGGCACTATACATAGTTTCAGTATTGGAGTATCACAGGCTAACTTTTGACTAGTTAAGATTCATTATTTTGAGATTGAGATTAATTCTGTTTATGGTCAAATGGGTGAGTGAGTGTAAGTGTGAACCACCAGGTGGTATTCCTTTTATTAGTTGACAGGGTGTATCAGGAAATACGACCAATGTTTCCACCCTTGCCGGGGATCCAACCATGGACATTCAGAGTGTGAAGCGAGAGCGTTGCCTACCAGGCAACGGACATAGGAGCAACAGGTGTAAGTAAATATGTACAACGTTCTATCTAGGCTGGAATATTGCTGCACACTAACAGCACCTTTCAAGGCAGGTGAAATTGCCGACCTAGAAAATGTACAGAGAACTTTCACGGCGCGCATAACGGAGATAAAACACCTCAATTACTGGGAGCGCTTGAGGTTCCTAAACCTGTATTCCCTGGAACGCAGGAGGGATACATGATTATATACACCTGGAAAATCCTAGAGGGACTAGTTTACCTGGAGAGAGTTTCGGGGGTCAACGCCCCCGCGGCCCGGTCTGTGACCAGGCCTCCTGGTGGATCAGAGCCTGATCAACCAGGCTGTTGCTGCTGGCTGCACGCAAACCAACGTACGAGCCACAGCCCGGCTGATCAGGAACTGACTTTAGGTGCTTGTCCAGTGCCAGCTTGAAGACTGCCAGGGGTCTGTTGGTAATCCCCCTTATGTGTGCTGGGAGGCAGTTGAACAGTCTCGGGCCCCTGACACTTATTGTATGGTCTCTTAACGTGCTAGTGACACCCCTGCTTTTCATTGGGGGGATGGTGCATCGTCTGCCAAGTCTTTTGCTTTCGTAGTGAGTGATTTTCGTGTGCAAGTTCGGTACTAGTCCCTCTAGGATTTTCCAGGTGTATATAATCATGTATCTCTCCCTCCTGCGTTCCAGGGAATACAGGTTTAGAAACCTCAAGCGCTCCCAGTAATTGAGGTGTTTTATCTCCGTTATGCGCGCCGTGAAAGTTCTCTGTACATTTTCTAGGTCAGCAATTTCATCTGCCTTGAAAGGTGCTGTTAGAGTGCAGCAATATTCCAGCCTAGATAGAACAAGTGACCTGAAGAGTGTCATCATGGGCTTGGCCTCCCTAGTTTTGAAGGTTCTCATTATCCATCCTGTCATTTTTCTAGCAGATACGCAGATGCACACGAAAATCACTCACTACGAAAGCAAAAGACTTGGCAGACGATGCACCATCCCCCCAATGAAAAGCAGGGGTGTCACTAGCACGTTAAGAGACCATACAATAAGTGTCAGGGGCCCGAGACTGTTCAACTACCTCCCAGCACACATAAGGGGGATTACCAATAGACCCCTGGCAGTCTTCAAGCTGGCACTGGACAAGCACCTAAAGTCAGTTCCTGATCAGCCGGGCTGTGGCTCGTACGTTGGTTTGCGTGCAGCCAGCAGCAACAGCCTGGTTGATCAGGCTCTGATCCACCAGGAGGCCTGGTCACAGACCGGGCCGCGGGGGCGTTGACCCCCGGAACTCTCTCCAGGTAAACTCCAGGTAAATGTTGCCACTTGTGACGGGATCGAATCCCACAGTTACTAAAAGCAACAGACATAGCCCTCTCCACAAAGGGGGCAGTAAAGCAATAGCAAAGAACTACAGACTGATAGCACTAACATCCCATATCATAAAAATCTTTCAAATGGTCCTAAGAAGCAAGATCACCACCCATCTAGAAACCCATCAATTACACAACCCAGGGCAACATGGGTTTAGAACAGGTCGCTACTGTCTGTCTCAACTATTGGATAACTACGACAAGGTCCTAGATGCACTAGAAGACAAAAAGAATGCAGATGTAATATATGCAGACTTTGCAAAAGCCTCGACAAGTGTGACCATGGCGTAATAGCGCACAAAATGCATGCTAAAGGAATAACAGGAAAAGTTGGTCGATGGATCTATAATTTCCTTACTAACAGAACACAGAGAGTAGTAGTCAACAGAGTGAAGTCCGAGGCAGCTACGGTGAAAAGCTCTGTTCCACAAGGCACAGTACTCGCTCCCATCTTGTTCCTCATCCTCATATCTGACATAGACAAGGATGTCAGCCACAGCACCGTGTCTTCCTTTGCAGATGACACCCGAATCTGCATGACAGTGTCTTCCATTGCAGACACTGCAAGGCTCCAGGCGGACATCAACCAAATCTTTCAGTGGGCTGCAGAAAACAATATGAAGTTCAACGATGAGAAATTCCAATTACTCAGATATGGTAAACACGAGGAAATTAAATCTTCATCAGAGTACAAAACAAATGCTGGCCGCAAAATAGAGCGAAACACCAACGTCAAAGACCTGGGAGTGATCATGTCGGAGGGTCTCACCTTCAAGGACCATAACATTGTATCATTCGCATCTGCTAGAAAAATGACAGGATGGATAATGAGAACCTTCAAAATTAGGGATACCAAGCCCATGATGACACTCTTCAGGTCACTTGTTCTATCTAGGCTGGAATATTGCTGCACACTAACAGCACCTTTCAAGGCAGGTGAAATTGCTGAACTAGAAAATGTACAGAGAACCTTCACGGTGCGCATAACGGAGATAAAACACCTCAATTACTGGGAGCACTTGAGGTTCCTGAACCTGTATTCCCTGGAATGCAGGCGGGAGAGATACATGGTTACATACACCTGGAAAATCCTAGAGGGACTAGTACCGAACTTGCACACGAAAATCACTCACTACGAAAGCAAAAGACTTGGCAGACGATGCAACATCCCCCCAATGAAAAGCAGGGGTGTCACTAGCACGTTAAGAGACCATACAATAAGTGTCAGGGGCCCGAGACTGCTCAACTGCCTCCCAGCATACATAAGGGGGATTACCAACAGAGTCCTGGCAGTCTTCAAGCTGGCACTGGACAAGCACCTAAAGTCGGTACCTGACCAGCCGGGCTGTGGCTCGTACGTTGGTTTGCGTGCAGCCAGCAGTAACAGCCTGGTTGATCAGGCTCTGATCCACCAGGAGGCCTGGTCACAGACCGGGCCGCGGGGGCGTTGACCCCCGGAACTCTCTCCAGGTAAACTCCAGGTATCCTCAGGACGAGAACCACGCGTTCACTCATAGCAGGGCGATTTATTTCACTTCCCGCATTCTCTTAACTTAATGTTATTATCACTGATTACATTACCATTCACAAGACGATTTAACGTCTCATAATTATTATACACATTAGAGGCCACTCCATTAAGATCTGAGACCGATGAGTGAGGATTAACTCACGGGTAATTTCCCCTGGACACATTCCATGGCGGCGCACCCGTCACCCCTGGTCCTACTATTATCCACTCATTTTATTACTTTATTACGGTGGTCACGTAAATCATGTTCCCTCACTCTTCACCAGGAACAGTTACAACACTTCCTATTAGGAAGTGAGGCCTATATTAATCCTTAGGCCGCCATGAACGCCAATTTCCTGATCCCATGTTTCCCAGCCTCCTCACTACATTCAAAACACTCCTGCCTCTCGTGCACCAGCTCGACCTATACCCCCACACTGCCGCCACCTCGTGCCCCAGCTCGACCTATACCCCACACTGCCGCCTCTCGTGCCCCAGCTCGACCTATACCCCCGAACATCTGCGCAGGTGCAGCGGGAACCCAGTTGGTTCCATTCAAAATACAAATACATTTTGACCCAAATCAACACATTAAACACTTATTAGGCACTATAGATGCGGAAATTAAATAATTTCCACAATAACTATCAGAAACCTACATGACTCTTGAAATTGAAACATGGTGTTCTTTATTTTTGGTTTTGCATATATTGAAAAAGGAATCAAAATATGCAAAAAGCCTTTAACAATTAACATAAGACTTTTACAGATCTAGCATGTATGATTACATATGAGGAAACACTAAGACACATGATACCCCGACAAACCCCATATGTAGTTTCTTAAACTAATTATAAACCCACAAAAAATATACCTTACTTGTATACAGTGATTTTAGTAAAGGTGCTTAATTGGACATCAACTGATTAAATGCACCATAAATGATAAAAATAAATGCATGTGATATCACTGGGTGACAGAACAACATATCCCACAAAAGCTGCTGCCTGAGGAACTTGAATGCCCAAAGATTACAATATAGGACATGATACATCTCCCCTTCCCCTCACAGCGGTGACTGCTACTACATATACAAAAACAATCTTAGGCGAATGAAACTGTTTGCCCTTCATCAAAATTTTACCACCATCACCAAAAGGTCTGCTTATGAACATTCTCCTTAAAAGCCAGTATGACGTGTACTTTTAGCGGTGATATTAGCGTGGCTTCCGCTTACAAATGACTAAACAAAACCTAACGGAAATCCCAGGAAAGACCCAACATACTTCATCAAACCCCGGCCATAGTCGGGAACCGGTTCAGTCTTGCTAGAGGCTGGAACATATACTGAAAAATTGCTTTTTATCTGTATTATCAGGATGCATGACCATTTTAGGATTAATCCAAGATCTCAATTCCACACAACGCCATATTCATACACACACACACGCACGTAACCATTCATAATACATACATATCACTCCCTAAAACCCGCCCTCTACCCTGAAGTCCCGAACATACCGTTTGGTGCTACCACGGGGGGAGTCCAGCCCCCCATTGCCTTACCCCACCCCCAGTTGCAACAACCTTTGAACAATAAGACTTCGATAGTTTGCAGGAAAACTATTATCCCAACTTCTACCATATATGAGTTTATTTCTGCAATACGTTAGAATGATAACAAATTCTCACTACAGGCAGCACACTCCACCAATATTCAATACACTAAACCTACTCACCATACAAAACATCCATACTTATTACTGCACCTATTACATACATAGAACACTTAACTCTGATATTAACCCTCCCCTCAAACATCTCCTTGCCAACCTCAACAGAACACATGACCATAACACAAGGCACAGATCACTCTTTGATGTTCCTCGTGTCCATCTCACGCTATGCAAAAACTCAATGCACATAAAAGGCCCTAAAATCTGGAATTCATTACCTGTAAATATAAAAGAAACACAACCTGTTTATAAATTCAAGTCTCTTCTCAAAGATTACTTACTCACCCAAAACCAAATAAATACTGAATAACTGAACATTATAAATTGTATATCTTAAATGTTTCTCACAATTATATCACATAAATGTTAAACCTAAAACCCAATCTAACTTTATTATTTTTTAAATACACTACCTAACAGAATCACTACCTAACTGAATGCAACCATATGACCTGTCTTTGTAATACTCACTTGTGCTTTATAGTTATCTGTTTACATTAATGTTTTATCACTGATTTCATCATTGCTTAGTAGCAGCGCTGTATAGTCCTTGTGGCTTAGCGCTTCTTTTTGATTATAATAATAATAATAATCATTGCTTAGTCAATCTTAAGTTAATTTTAAGCCAGCCCGTAATGCTATGCATAGTATAAGTGGCTTTTGCATACTGCTCTTATCTGTATTTTTTTGTACCTCTGTATGTGTGCACAAATTGGAAATAAATAAATAAATAAATAAATAAATACGTTCTGCAGATACCTGCCGCAATTGCCCTGATCCTAACTGATCCCCCGGTTTCCCGCATACCCCACGATATATAGAGGAAATCAGCCACCACGTACATTATTGCTCTTCGTACCTCACTTGATACTCCACTAACATCTAATGTTAAGGCCCGTAAGGTTGAGATAGTTCCCCCACTAAGAAAATCGAAAACCCGCCCCAACCACGAACGAACTTTGTCCAAGGTATTACAAAAGTAGACTGCATGAAAAGCTGTTTCTTCGAGACCGCAACGTAAACAATCCGCCTCCCTTACCAAACCCATCCTATTTAAGACCGATTTTGATGCTAAAATCCCCATGACAAATCTGTACACCAATTCACGAACCCTTGGTGCCAACTTAAGTTTACAAAATCCATCCCATATTTCCCCCCAGTTATACAGCGGAAATACAGACAATCCCTGTACAATTTCCCCACGACAACATATGCTGACCATTTGCCCCACCCGGATCCATTGCGCATTTCTCAACTTTAACAACAAACGTAGCATGTCCTCACACTCGATTAATCCCCTGCCGCTCCACCATTTACGCAGTTCGATCATTACCCGACCCACCCAGATGCTCTTCTCACCACCTGCCCTGAGGAACCACTGCTTAACAAAGAGGGCCTTCACTCGTGGCCCCAAAGCCAAGAGAACTAAATCCCCACGACGAACATGGGTCATGACAACCTCCCGGCTTAACCAAGCTCTCCCGAAACCCCAGACATAATGTAAGACCCTTCTCTGCAGTTCCTGAATATCCATGTCTCTTAAAGGGTACACCTCAGCCACACCCCATACTTTACTATAAACAAGTGTATTAACCACTACAGTCCTCTGTTGCAAAGATACATTCCCAGCTCTTAACCCCTGAAGTCGATCTAAAGCCTTGTTAACCACCAATTCAGAGTTCACCCTTCGGCCCTCCCTCTCATCTGCCATGTACACAATACCACATATTCTAAGTTGCATCACGACTGACCACCCATACTTTTCGCCCAACCTCCCCCCCACCCATGTACCCACCTCCAATAATTTCGATTTTGCTTTATTGACGCACATGCCAGACTTTGCCCCAAAAAACTCAACAATCCATCCCACGATCCGCAAATCTTCCTCCCCTTTTAACAAAATCGTGGTATCATCTACATACCCGACCACACATGCTGCATGGTCACTGCCCCGCATCCCACGCCTCAAACCACCATCCACCAGCTCATAAAAGGGGTTTTGCATACAAGCAAAAAGCAGCTGGGAGAGGGGGCACCCTTGCCTCAAACCCCTTTCCATACGGACCGGCTGCCCCAATTTACCGTTTACCTGTACAAGTATCATAGCCGAGACATACAAAGTATCAACCCATCTTACAATCTCCTCTCCAAAACACTGCTTCAGTAAAATAAGCCTCAATAAATCTCTATCAACACAGTCGTAAGCATTTTGCCAGTCAAGCCTGAGGACAACCCCCCTTGACATTCCTCCAAAAATTCCCTAATACATACATGTCCGTCCCTCATGCTCCTACCTGGTATGCCTAGCTGACCCTCGTGAATAACCGACCCCATAACCTTCTTCATTCTGTTTCCTAAAACTTTTGCAAAGATTTTATAGTTCGAGCACATAAGAGATATTGCTCTATATGCAATCAGACCCCTCTCCCCTCCCTTTTTGGGCACCAAAACAACTACCCCTGTACTTTGCGACATACCTAACCTCCCCTCCATGAGCATGTAATTCAGTACATCAACCAAACAATGCTTTATACTTCCTCAATGCGCCCTATAAAAATCATTCGAAATGCCATCTATACCTGGTGCCTTTCCTTTACTCATACTAAAAATCGCCTCCTCTACCTCCTCCACTCGAATTCTATCTTCTAGTACCATTCTATCCCTGTCACTTATAACTTTTCTGAAATCCCTCCTCACCAGGCCACCCACATGGACCATCCCTACTCCCCACCGATGCTTTTCCTCAAACCATAGATCAGCATAAAAACTCATGCTGTCCGTGGTGAGGAGTACTTGACCCGGCAGGTAACCACCCAAACCCGTGCATACTTCCAATTGCAAGAGGGACGTCGCCTGTTGTCTGACCCTAAATTTGTGCAAGACACAACCTGAAGGTTTGTCACCCCAGAGCACTTCTTCCATACCTGCTCTGACTCGAACTGCATTAAAACGTTCATTGTGAATTTCTGCAAGTCGACTACGAAGATGTTCAATGTCATCATACCTACAACTTCCACCCCCCACATAGTAATCATTTAGCTGCCCCTCCAAATAGTTTTGTAGCCCAAACCTCCACCTTGCCTCCTCCTTTCCCCGCTTCTTATAATAACTCACTATTCCGGGTTTGGCACGCGTTTCCCACCATTCCAACAAACATTCATCTGCCCTCCGCGTTTCCCAGATATTCTTCCACCAACCCTGAAAAGTGGACCAATCCCCTTCACCCTCCAAGAGCTGCCCATTAAGTTTCCAATACCCTGAATAAACCCTGATCATTCCATCCCAGTCCAAGTCCGCTAGCACTGCATGGTGATCGGAAAACCCCAGTCAAGGGTCTGTATGTGCCCAACTCGAATACCTTGTGTTGCATAAATCCTATCCAGACGACCCGCGTAGCCTCTGCACACAAACGTATGTTCCACCCCCCCACCCACCCCTCCCAACTACATCATAAACCCCTGCATCCCCCAGCAGATTTCTCAGGACAGGTAGAACGCACCCCGCCTCCCTCGGCTCAACATCCCCATGGCTGATAATGCAATTCCAATCCCCACCTAAGACCGAAATTAAAGGCAAACCCCGAATGTGAAATGTTAAAGCCTCCCTTACAAAGTCTATTTTAACTTTAGAGTTACTGTCCATTGGCATATAAACTCCGATAAAACAAACTCTAACCCCACCCCAATACCCATCCACCCTTACCACCCGTCCATCTCCCCCCTCCTCCCATCCCAAGATGCTCCAAGGGCTGGACTCCTTTACCACTATAGCCACCCCACCCTTTAATTTTAAAGACTTACTCACATACATTTGGTAGCCTTTCAACCATAACTCTCTACCAAATTTACAATTATGTTCTTGCATAAAACATACATCCACATCATAATGATGCAAAAACCACTCCATCCACACTTTTTTAACTTCCGTCCTTAGGCCATTGGCATTGATAGTAACACTTGAATTTACAAAAAAGGTGGTTTACCTCTATGTTTTTGGGTCTTTCCTGTTCCCACACGCACATTAGAGTGCCTGTCTTTGTCCTTCGGCTTCTCGAGACCCCCCTCCCCCCATACTCTACCCTTATGCTGGGACCTTGAAACTATCCCTTCTGTGATAGGTGGCTCAGCCACTTACGCCCATGATTTCCTCCCCGGGCGCTGTCCTGGTGTCAAGACATCGTCCATATCCAACGCTCCCGCCGATCGTTTGTGGGAGCTGGCATCCACATGCATCTCCTCGCTAGACGAAGCCTCCTGGTGAACCTCCACCACCACCTCATGCGTCCTTACGAATGTGGTTTTGTCCTGCATTTCCATGTTGGGGGATTCCTCAGTCGTTAACTCACGACACGCCATCGAAACAGCAGGACCATGTTCTGTTCCATCTAGAAGGTCCTGCAACACGTCTTCCAGCAACTTATCCTGTGGCAAAACCTCAGGCCTCACAGGATCCACTGTAAGCGTGGGCACGGTCGATGCATCCACTGACAGGGTGGCACACATCGTAGACTGCGTGTCCTCCTGTTGCATCTTGTCACTCCAAAGCCTGGGAACTTGCCCAGCTGAGGTACCAGGCTCAGTCACGAAAGCCTCAGCCTGTAGGCCCACAGGTGAATGGTCCCGTGAGTGGACAACCAGTCGACGGGGCACTGGGCAGCCATATGCTCAAAAGAGTTGCATAGTCTGCAAGTCTTCCTTTGGCCCGCGTAATGAACAAACACCTGGGTCCTATATTTCTCCAGACGTACGTAAGAGGGAATTGACTGGCGGAGCGTCATCTTGATGGTGAAGGAGCCCTCCGGGAACTCCTTGTGTGGGCCCTCTCTCCACACTCCCTTGGTCGCTGCATGCACTGTTCCGTATCTGCCAAAAACATCCCGCAGATCATACTCCTCCGCCTCGAAAGGCACGTTTCTCACCTTGACCCAGGTGATATACGTCGACACGTCATGTAGACACACTTTCAGAGCTGAATTCACCACCATTCTCCTTTCTTGAAAAGTTTCCACAATCTTGTTGTAGAAGCCGGCATTCACGAATTTTATAAACATCCTTGACATCCCATTCAAAGCCACACCATATAATTCTTCATTGGGGATACCGTAGACGTCGCGTATAATGCATGGCATCAATGTATGCCTTGTAGAAACACTGAGGGAGCCTTGTGTGAATGCAACACAGACCGTGTTTACTCTCCTGCCTTGACAGTCCGCCATCTTGTAACTTGTAGTGGTCTCTGAAAACTGCGCAGAAATCAGTTGATTCAGGAGCTACTGCGCAGCTGTCCACACGGCCCGAGAGTGATGAGGACAATGTATGAGAGATATATGGACTACCAGCCTCTCCCAAACATATAGCTAAAATTCACAATACTTTTTAATGATAATTTTTATTTCTATAAGTACCTGATACAATGTATACAGCATTTCTTACAATTTTAGGTTAATTTTGTCCCCAGGATGCCACCCACATCAGTCGCCTAACACCCGAAAATTACATTTTATTAACAATCCAAGAAAAATCAGTGAGGGATATTTCCTTGAGGTATCATTGTAAGGTCCTTCTTGGGATGCGACTCACAAAAATCGGCTAAACCCACACGTTCCGCCTCGCCAAGGATACAACCTAGGTCCTCTGATTGAATTCCAGAGGTGCTTATACTGATCATGGTTGGTATAAGGTGTGTCAGGAACCAGGATAAATGTTTCCTGACGCTGGTGTTAGACATGCGATGACCTGCAGCTGGAGGTTTTGGTCATCTGACCGAGACCTTCCACTGGTATACCCCTACACATTTTTAAAAATAATAATTATGATTATTACCTTTTTTTTTTACTGATGACTTTGATGTGAATTATTTCCATCATGGAATTGCGAGTTATTCTTCATGTATCAGTAGGTTATCTTAGCTAATATGATCATCTAAATAACAGCTCACAAATAAATGGCTTCAATTCTTAGTGATTTATATAAAAAGGATTATTTGGTGTTCTGGTAGCGGGGAGTAAATGATAACTTCTTCGGAGGCTTCTTACTTTATTGTTAAGTCGTGGTGGGTACACAGGCTTGTGTGTTTGTGCCCATGGCCTGGGCAGGGCCATCCCACAAGAGAGAGCTGGGAGGCCTTGTGTCTTGCTGCTAGGCTGCTGTGTGAGTGAGAGAGAGGCAAGTCTGGGCATACTGAAGTGGCAAGGCCTATAGGTGGCAGCACCAGCATGGCGCGAAATATGAACTAAACTGGCAGACAGCATGGGCTGTCTGTGCAGACAGTACAGGCTGTCTACATATGCTCGGCCACCTACCGCGCGTCGTCCCGATGTGACGATACTGGTGGTAAAAGGAACTCGGTCTCTCTCTCGTAAGAACAGGGCACAGAACACAAAATAAAAACATGTATATACATATGGACATGGAAAAAAAAACTTCCTACAGGGAGGGAAGAAAAAAACATGTGGGGTGTGCTAAACATCGTGGTCATAGGCAGTGAGCGTCGAAGGGCATCACTGCACGCCTTCCTGCGTCTGGACAGATACTGCAACACGGAAGACATCGCTGCGGCTGAGCTGTGACATAACAGGGTACGGTCTCCTCTGGAACGGTGAAGCAGTCATCGTAGGAGTCACTGCAGGTTTTCACTCAACCTGGGGCATGACATGCTGGTGCCCTCGAGTGAGGCGTCGACAAAACTCGGCAGGGCATCACTGCACACCTTCCTGCATCTGGACAGATACTGCAACACGGGAGACATCGCTGCGGCTGAGCTGTGATGTAACAGGGTACGGTCTCCTCTGGAACAGTGAAGCAGTCATCGTAGGAGTCGCTGCAGGTTTTCACTCAACCTGGGGCATGACATGCTGGTGCCCTCGAGTGAGGCATCGACAAAACTTGGCAACTGAGCAGGACTTCTGGCAAGCGACTCAGGAGGACACTTCTCAACTGGTACTGTCGCTGGGCTGTCACTGCCGACGAGCGTGGAGCGAGTCGTGGAGCGAGTTGTGGAGCGAGTCGTGGCAGAGACGACTGGGCGAAACATCTGGGAGTCGTAACATCATACACCAGACTGCAGTGAGAGAGCTAGCAGTCAAAGTGACATCTTCTTTGTGCAGGCTGCTCACTGAAGCTTGTGGCACGAGGCTGACACAGCGCCTGCCGACAGGGCTAACTGCGGCTTGGCGAGTATCATTCTCTCGGCAGTTGGAGTTATAGTAGAGGTTAGTCTAAGCGTCCCCAGACTTGTTTCTCTACATATAACTGCACTCTGACGGTCTGGAGGTGAAGTGAAACAAATCTCGATGGGAATCGTAGCAGGTACGATTCTGCAGAACATCACGAACAACAAGCATAAAAGCTTTCTGTACAAGGGGGCTCAGGCTCAGGGCTGTCTGATAGCTGTCAAACACACTGGTCACACGGGTGACTTAACACAGTGGTGCTACTCAGGTCTGGCTCAGACCTCACTGGACACACGGAAACTTTACACACCCGAGGTACAACATGGCTTAAACTAGCAAATGATGCTTTTCTGTGCATAAAACTGACTCTAAGACATACTAAAATGTGAGAACACTGACTGAGAGGAATTAACACAACATATATCTTCTCTCAGTCTTCTCAACAATACTAAAATAATTACTGAACACTCGATGGTGACATCATGTGATGTCAGGCATGATGACGTCAGCAGACATCTCGAGGTGACGTCAGGCAGACATTGTGAGGTGATGTCAGCAGACATCGTGACATCATGAAGTCGGCCAGCATCGTGGGTGACGTCGATGTGATGCGGGCAGCAGACCACAGCATGAGGCCTGGGACATCTGGTAACTCACGTGGCTGGTAGATCCACGTGACATCGCCCACACCCACGTGGCGTCGGGATCCACGTGGTGTCATGATCTACGTGGCATGCTGATCCACGTAGCTTCGAGTGGCCTCGGGCACTCTGATACACAGCTCTGGCAATGAATTCACACGAAAAACAGCAGAAAACACAGCAGAGGGAGTGGGGCAGTGGTGAGTATATGGTAGACGGGTGAGCGTGAGTAGGGCGAGCATGGGCAAGGTGAGGAACAGCCACTTCCTCTCCTCCCCCACCCACAAACACGTGGAGAAGCTCACACTGGACCCAGAAATCACAACAAAACTCACCTCTGGCTTGCTGAAACAGCTGTGCTGAGCTGAACAACAACAGCAACATACAAGTGACGCTGAACACGTGACTTGAGAAACAGCGTGGGACGCTGTAGCGTGGGGTCACTTACAATTCTCGGAGAATTTCGGCAAATTTCGGCCTGGATCCTGCTTGTACCTGTGTCTGGATGCTCAAACGTGCAGACACGACATCAGGATAACTTGTTGAGAGACGGATGCTTCTTGTGTAGGGTGATGAAGTGAAGATGACTTCATACCTCTTCCTTCTTCTCTCAGGGCAAACACACTGCTGTGACCACCGCTTTCCACCATTTATAAAAAGGATTATTTGGTGTTCTGGTAGCGGGGAGTAAATGATAACTTCTTCGGAGGCTTCTTACTTTATTGTTAAGTCGTGGTGGGTACACAGGCTTGTGTGTTTGTGCCCATGGCCCGGGCAGGGCCATCCCACGAGAGAGAGCTGGGAGGCCTTGTGTCTTGCTGTTAGGCCGCTGTGTGAGTGAGAGAGAGGCAAGTCTAGGCATACTGAAGTGGCAAGGCCTATAGGTGGCAGCACCAGCATGGCGCGAAATATGAACTAAGCTGGCAGACAGCATGGGCTGTCTGTGCAGGCAGTACAGGCTGTCTACATTTACTTGGTTTGATGTTGGTGTTGATGTTGCAGTTTAAAAACTGTAGTGTAAAGCACCCTTCTGGCAAGACAGTGATGGAGTGAATGATGGTGAAAGTTTTTCTTTTTCGGGCCACCCTGCCTTGGTGGGAATCGGCCAGTGTGATAATAAAAAAAATATATATTATTGTTATTTTATTAATGTTATTATTAATATTTTGTTATTATTATTATTATTTTTATTATTATTTTATTAATGTTATTATTATTTTATTATTATTATTATTATTATTATTATTATTATTATTATTATTATTATTATTATTATTATTATTATTATTATTATTATTATCATGAAGCATTACAGCAACATTGGGTTTAAAGTCACCTAACTACACAAGTCATGAAGGCTGCGCGTCACCTGTACACTACCAGTATTTATAATAATAATAATAATAATAATAATAATAATAATAATAATAATAATAATAATAATATCTTCATTACTACCAGTACATGTACAAGGTATACAGTCCTAGCTGACATCAGTGACATACTACTATATAGAAAGCCGCTTGTTATGCTGAGCATTTCGGGCAAATTAAGTCAGTGTCCCAGGATGCGACCCACACCAGTCGACTAACACCCAGGTACCTATTTTACTGATGGGTGAATATAGACAACCGGTGTAAAGAAACACACTCAATGTTTCTACCTTCTCTGGGAATCGAACCCAGACACCTGCGGTGTGAAACGAGAGCTTTAGCCACCAGACCACAGGGTTTCAATACTATCGACTTCACCAGCGGGACTCTTTATGGAAGGAAATAAACCTGACCTACTCTTCCTTAGATCGAACCTACTTGCTTCCCATTCCCCACAGGAGCTACATAACCCCTGAGGGTATAACGCTCCGTCCTCCCCCCCCCCCCAAAAAAAAAAAATGTATTACTAGCCCTATAGCCTTTGAGCCTAGTATCCTTTGGGTCAAAATTTTTTTCACAAAAAAACAACATTTTTCCCATTATCTTAAATCTATAACATTTTCTACTGGCGTTGAAAATGGTTGTAACTATGACCATAATTTTTAAAGGGGTGGACCGGTAAGCCAGGGAAAGACCTCGGTCAGATGACCAAAAGCTCCAACGCCGGGACATCATATGACCAAGACCCGCGTCAGGAAAC
The DNA here is from genome assembly GCF_038502225.1 of Cherax quadricarinatus. Taxonomy (NCBI): domain Eukaryota; kingdom Metazoa; phylum Arthropoda; class Malacostraca; order Decapoda; family Parastacidae; genus Cherax; species Cherax quadricarinatus. The sequence continues at coordinate 13,482,773 of NC_091317.1, forward strand.
ACTTGTCCTGTTTCCTGACGAACCTTACCTAACCTTACTGGCCTTGATATCAAATACTGACGAAGTCAGCGTCTAGACGCGAGGCTTGAATCCTCTGATAACTAAACTACAGTGGTGTACTCACCTAGTTGTGGTTGCAGGGGGAGAATCACAGCTCCTAGCCCCTCCACTTCACTGGTTACTACTAGATCCATTCTCTCCCTGGTCCAAGAGTTTATCAAACCTCATCTTAAAACTATGTATAATTCCCGCCTCCACTACGTAACTTTCCAGAATATTCCACTTCCTAACAACTCTATGACTGAAGAAATACTTTCTAACATCCCTTCGACTCATCTGAGTCTTCAACTTCCAACTGAGAACCCTTGTTTCTGTGTCCCATCTCTGGAACATTCTGTCTCTGACCACCTCTCAGTATTATATATGTCGTTATCATGTCTCCTCTAACCCTCCTGTCCTCCAGTGTCGTCAGGCCGATTTCCCTTAACCTTTCTTCGTAGGTCATTTCCCTTAGTTCCAGGACTAGTCCTGTTGAAAATCTTTGTATTTTCTCTAATTTCTTGACGTACTTGACCAGGTGTGGGTTCCAAACTGGTGCTGCATACTCCAGTACGGGCCTAACATACATGGTGTACACAATCTTAAACGATTCCTTACTGAGGTATCAGAAAGCTATTCTCAGGTTTGCCATGCGCCCGTATGCTGCAGCAGTTATCTGGTTGATGTGTGCTTCCGGAGATGTGCTGTTATTATGCTCACCCCAGAATCTTTCTTCTCGAGTGAGGTTTGCAATCTTTGGCCACCTAGCCTATACTCTGTCTGCGATCTTCTTTACCCTTCCCGATCAGAATTCATCTCTCGACCTCCGGGCAGAGAGGACGCATGCCTAGTAGCTACACCTGCCCTCTGGTGGTGACCTTTAGCAACTGGAAGGCAAAATGGCGTATCGAGTGGGTCAGCGGATCAACACTGTATACAGCTGGTACGTGGCACGCTCAGTGGCGAAACGATGAATACATTGCTACCCGCCATCATCAGAGACGTCTATGGTGTCCCCAACGATGAAGTATATGGTGTAGCCTTAAATGGGATGACCAGAGTATTCCTGAAACTGAATCGTACCGGCGTCTATGACGGACTTGTTGACGAATACCAGGAGAGGAAGATGACTGTGAACTCGACAGTGGACGTCGTCTTGCACGACGTATCTAGGTACTATACATGGGTGAAGGTGAGAAACGTCCCTTTTGAGGCGACTGTGTATAGTATTCAGGAGGTCTTCAACAGTTATGGTAAAGTTCATTCAGTTACGATGGGAGTATGTAAAGATGGGCCATACGAGGGACGACCTGAGGGTTCTTATACCCTCAAAATGACGATGGCTAGGCCTATACCATCTTACGTCATGCTAGTGGGTTACAGGACGCAGGTCTTTGTGCACTATGCCGGCCAGAGAAGGACCTGTCGATTATGTAGCTCCTACGACCATATGGCAGCACAGTGTCCAAGGAGGCAGCCTACCAGGGCTCCTGGTACATTGGCAGTAGAGCAGCGGCCTTGTGAGTTGATGCCAGAGTTGGGAGAGGAGGAAGCAGGGACGAGTGGTCATTGGAGTGAAGAGGTTGATCGGGAAATACAGACGGTCAGTACCTGTGTTACACTCCCGGTAGGTTTGGGGGAGCAGACAGGACCATCGGGGGCTCCATCAGGAAGGAACGATGTTCCTCAGGAAGATTTACTGGAGGACGTGTTGAGAGGTTTTTTGGATGGGTCGGGAACCTCCGCCTTAAGCGCAGCCGAGGCTGATGTGAGGGAGGAACAGCAATCTGTGGTACAAACATTGTGTGGAACTCGCTTAGAACAAGTGGTGGAGGTGGAGGTCCATCAGGAGAATTTGTCAGACGAAGACATGTGTGTGGGTAGTGGATCTAGGAAAAGGCCGGCTGGCATGGTTGAGGCTGAGGAGGTACTCACGCCGGGGCAGAGGCCAGGTAAAAAAGCTTGGGCAAAGGATGAGGAGTTGCTGGACTGAAAGGATCTAGTGGATCCTGATTTATGTAGTGAAAGGGTAAAAGGTGGGGAGGGAGGCAGGGGAAAGTCTTTTGAGGCATCGGGTCGACGCACAGGAAAAGATATGGTAGGCAAGCCACAGAGGCATAGACGGAAGCCGCCGTTCTTATAACTTTCAGGTGTGTCACTCTAAATGTGAACGGTTTCAAGACTGAGATCAAAACTGTGTGGTTAGTGTGGTTCTTATGTAGGTTCCAGGTGGACATGTGTTTCTTGCAGGAACACAATCATAAGATTGGTAGTGAGTTGTTGTTGCATGGGAATAAGTTGTACGTTAGTTGTGCTTGGCAGTTGAAAGGGGGGGTGGCGATAGCGATAAAGGAGACCAGCCCCTTGCGTGTCATGGGCTGGGAGGAGGCAGGGGGGAGGGTTGTGTGGGTAGATGGTGTATGGGGTGATAGAAGGGCATGTTTCATACAAGTGTATGTGCTGGCGTCGAGCAATACATGGGTAAAAGCGGATTTTGTGAGGGAAGACTTATTGTACCATCTGCGGGGATTGCCTGCCATCATGATTATTGGTGTGGATTGGAATTGTGTAATTAGGGGCCAGGATGTTGAACCGAGTGGTGCGGGTTGTGTATTAAGTGTTCTGAGGGATGTGTTGAGGGACATGAGTGTCATAGATGTTGCAGGGGGAGGAGGTTATATGGTGGAGCACAGGTTCGTTCGCAGGGGGTATGCTGCAAGACTAGACAGGATTTACTTCATGCAGGGATTGGAGGTCAGGAGGGTGCAGACTTTTGATGTGGGTTTCTCGGACCATAGGGCAGTGATAGTGGATCTGTCTTGGGAAGGTGCCGTGCATATTTACCCCGGCTATTGGAAGTTGAATGTGCGGCTGCTCAGGGGAAAGGGGGGGGAATGGGTTTTGAGGAGTGGTGGAATGGGTTTTGGGGAGCTAGGGATCAGGCTATGGAGCTTGTAGAATGGTGGGAATTGCGGGCGAAACCTGGGATCGCGAATTTTTATAGGGTCAAGGGACGTGAGGAAGCGAGATGGAGATATGGTTTGCAGAATTATTTGGAGGGACAGTTGCAGGCATGTTACAGGAGGGGATAGGGGAGGGGGAAGATATAGCACTGCTTCGAGGTAGGATTGAGGAGATTCATAATGAATGTTTTGACGCGGTATGTTTTCGTTCAGGGTTGGACGATGTGTTGTGGGGGGATAAACCGACTGGGTATGTGTTGTGTAAGTTTAGGGAGCGTAGGAGAGTGACCACGTTATTGCAGTTAGAGACTAGTGCGGGGGTAGGGGATTATCCGGAAGGTGCGGTCCTCATCTCCACTGAGAGTATGAGCATTTATGCAGATGAATGGTTCAGGAGAAAATGGAAAGAGTGTGGGAGGCGGGGCACCTGGCGGGCGTCTTTCAGTAGGGGGGTTCATAATGCTATAGGAGAAAACTATAGGGTGGGGTTGGAGGCTGATATTAGTGAGGCTGAGGTGGCAGACGCGGTCTTCAGCATGCACACGGGTAAGGCATCAGGCATTGACGGTTTGTTTGCCTATTGATTTTTATAGGGCTCATTGGGGGTGCATGAGGCATTGTTTGGTTGGGGTTTTGAAAAATATGCTAGATGGACAGAGAATGGATGAGTCACAATGTACAGGCATAGTAGTATTAGTACCAAAAAAGGAAGGGGCGTGGGCGCTGAGTGCTTTTCGGGCAATTTCCTTAATGTGCGCAGACTATAAGGTGTTCGCAAAGATTCTAGGGATTAGAATGAAGGCGGCTGTTGGATCGCTTTTATATGGAGGTCAGTTTGGGATTCCAGGGAGGAGTATGCGGGATGGACACGGGCGCATAAGGGATTTCTTAGAGGGCTGTTGAGGGGGGATGGGGGATTCTACAGGTGGATTGGGAGAATGCGTATGATTGTGTGGACAGGGTGTTTTTGCGTGAGAGTTTGTGTGATTTGGGTTTTGGTGCCAAGGTGGTTTGGTGGGTGGATGCATTGTATGCGGGGGCGATGATGCGTGTGCAGGTGAACGGTAGGTTGGGTGCTGGGATTCATATGGAGAGGGGTTTGTGGCAGGGTTGCCCGCTTTCACAGCTATTATTTGCTTGTGTACAGAACCCATTTTATGAGCTTGTAGACCGAGAGTTGTGTGGGGAGGGGGTTGAGGGGAATGACGGGGGGGTTGTGATTACATTGATGATACGACGATCTTACTTAGTGGAAGGGAGGATTTTTCAAGGGTGGGTAGAGTCATCGAGAAGTTTGGGGCCATAACAGGAATGAGGGTAAACAAAAGCATGTCGATGTTGTTAGAGGTGGGCACTTGGGTAGGCGGGAGATTGGGTCAGGGGTTTGGATGGAATGTCGTGGAACGGATTAAGATTTGTGGGATTTGGTACACAGCGGACAGGCAGGACAGTAGAAAGATTAATTCAGAGGCAGTTAGGGACAGGGCAGTGGGTAGGCTACGTGGCCTTCGGGCCAGAGATGTTACGTTGAACCAAAGGGCTGTGATTGTGAATTCGTTGGTATACAGTAAGGTTTGGGGAGCGGCGGCAGTATATCCTTTGAGAAACTGTGATGTAACAGACATCCAGAGGAGGGCATTTTAAGGTATATATGGGGTTATGGAAGGGCGTAGTTGGGACGTGACATAGTAATGACTGGGGTGCGTCAGGGGGGATTGGGTTTGTTGGCATTGGGGCCCAGGGTGAAGGCAATATACGTCAAGGTGAGATACCTCAGTGAAGGGGGGGTCAGGGGGCGGCGTGTGGGGGAGGTGATGAGGGACTTTCGTTGTTGGTGGAGCGGGAGGGACCTGGAGGTGTGTGAGGATATGTTGAGGTATATGTTAAGAGTTCGAGATGTGCGTCATTTGCGAATAGGAAGGCTGGTGGGAGTTGAGTATCGTCGGGAGACGCTGCAAGGGGTGGCTGTCTTCCCCACATATGATTGGAGGGTAATATGGGAGGAATTTCGAAAGCTAAGAATGCCTGCAAGGGTGAGAGAAGTGGTCTACAGATTCCTCATGGGGACATTGGTGTCAAAAGTGGTGTTGAGGCAGATGGGATATGTGAGTGATGTTTCATGTGCGCATTGTGGTGATGTGGAAAATGCTTTCCATGTAGTGTATTTTTGTCCTTTTTTGGAAAATGTAAGGGTGTGGTTGAGGGATGTTTTTGGATTATTGGGGGGGAAGGGTGGGGGTCCTTAGGGCTTTACTTTTAGACGTTGAAGGAGTGTCTAATGAGGTAGCGAGGGCATTAAGGTATATAATGGTTGATTTTTTGTATGTTTCTTGGGGAATGAGGGAGGTGGGGGGTAATGTCAGGATCAAGGCCTTAGCGGCGAGTTTTTATAGGTCAGTGGGTAGGAATAGGAGCTTATATGGGGGTCAGTGGGTTACTCTTTTTCCGGAGAGTTATCGGGGACTGACTGTGACACGACTGCTACAGTTGGTGCCGAGGAAGGACAGCAAGGGGTTGGTTTCTGGAGGTGAGTGATGAGTACTTGGAGATGATTGTAGTAAGGAAGGGAGGTGATGGTGGCTGCTCCAGTGGTGTATGTGAGATAACATGATGTAAGGCCTGTCTGTGTGAGGGCCTTTGTGTGTGTGTGTGTATGAGTGTGTGTGTGTGTGTGTTGTGTGTGTGTTTTGTTGAGTGTGGTGTGTGTGTGGTTTGTGTCTGTGTGGGTGTCTGTGCATGAGTCTGTGTGTGTGGGTGGGGTGTTCTGTTATTGAAATGGGGCTTCTGTGAGAGAGGTGGAGGTTTTTTTTTGGTAAGATTTTCTTGCTTCTGTGGGTTCGCCAAGGCGTCCTTTCGATACTTTTCAAAGGACCAAACTGAAAATATTTAGGAAATAATGAGCTAAGAATTATTTGTGTTGTAAAAGATGCGGGGTTTCTATTTTTGTTGCCCCAGAGACTAATGTTTTGATTCTTATTCTATTTAACAACTGTAGTGCGGGCGAGGTGCCTGCGTGCACCAGGCTCATGTATTTAACAACTGTAGTGCGGGCGAGGTGCCTGCGTGCACCAGGCTCATGTATTTAACAACTGTAGTGCGGGCGAGGTGCCTGCGTGCACCAGGCTCATGTATTTAACAACTGTAGTGCGGGCGAGGTGCCTGCGTGCACCTGGCTCATGTATTTAACAACTGTAGTGCGGGCGAGGTGCCTGCGTGCACCAGGCTCATGTATTTCCTGTATTATGTCGACTTTGTCAATGTTAGATGTTCTGTGTACGAGAGTGGGCATTGTACATTGCCCTATTCAGTATTCCTTCCTGTTTGGAAGTTAATGAGGTAGGAACGTATATACACACGGATTTTTTTTTATATTTTATTGAAAAACGCAATACATAGTTATACATGTAGACAATGTAAGCAATGAAACGTATCCATTATATATAACAAAAGAAAACTCCACATTCCCTACCGTAGCACTAAACTTATACATAAGAACTAAACTAAAGACAGCCCACAGCTTCATATACAGGTGGGTTTATTACATCCAAAATTGCAGCCATAAACACAATATGCAATATAACCCAAAGAATGTCACAGGTATTGACATTTTACATAAAACTGTATGTACGAAGACATTCTCAATTATCCAAAAATTCTTTACACACTTATTATTGTTGTATATTAAACTTCATATCAAATACATAATACGTAACACCTCAATAATTACGAAACAAATAAAGGTTAGAAAATAACAATCTCCACACCTCACCACAGAAAAACTAAACACAGTACAATATAACAAATGATTCGTCCCACCTCACTTCCATACACTACATTCGTCCCACCTCACTTCCATACACTACATTCATCCCACAAGCGAACTTACACAATCACGTATATTTAGTAATATTTTTCAAATATAATTTCCAGTTTTAAGTAACAAACTTCTTCTACCATATAATGAAATATACATAGTCATTACTATTAAACATTAACTTAAACAAGACTATATTCTTATTCTACAGACCGCAGCATTTCTTGCCTCACCATCCTAACACTACTTAACACATTGTACATCAACACATCCTTATATACCCAACACTCGTCAATAATATTCCTTGAACTTCACCGAATACTAATATACAACCCATACTGAGTACATGAAATTCTCTCTTACATACTGCTATATACACTTGATGTATGATAAAAATCACACACATTGCATTATCTCATTATTAGCAGTACATTTGGTACACAGACATATTTATCACGCCCGCATGTCCTTTGCTTTAATACAACCACCAATCCTGATAATACATTACAACATATTCCAAATTTAACTTATCCATAACATACATCAGTATACCATTCTGAGTATGACAGTATACTTTTCACATGCACACAAATATTGCTCATTTCCATGTCCATAAAAATCTTAACAACTTTTCCCTTACAAACCACCACAAACTTACTTAAAACACACTCCACAACTACGCTGCCATTTTACACCATATCATGGAACTCCTCATACATTCCCAAATTCTGAGACGAGCCCGATGCAACCCCTGACCATCCAAACACATCCCCCCCCCCCTTTTTTTTTTTTTTTTTTTTTTTTTTTTTTTTTTTTTTTTTTTTTTTTTTTTCTTTTTTTCCCTACTCCGCCAACAAACCTCTGACATTCATACTTCGATATCCTTCAGGAAAAACCCTTTCCCATCTACTTCCATATATCCCCCTATTACGACTAAGTGTTTTGTACATTGTTGCAGCCAATACCTTCTTTCGCACCATCCAATCCCCATTACCCCTCATGGCCCATGATACGAAAACAAAATCAGTTATGATGTACACCAAAGCACGCTGCACAGACTCTTCCACACCTCCCACATCTAAACTCAATGCCCTTAATACCGATATCTTTCGCCGCTTGACCTGCGCAGAGTGCGGACGTGTGACTACTGCCCTCTGCTGGCCATTGGAGAAGACATATTTTCACAACATGGCGCAGTCTGTGAGAAGGCGTTTGCACACGGTGTGCATTGAATTATTGCGTGGTGCGATAACGCCTCAGTCTGCACAAGTGCTTTTACCGCAAATTATCCGTGACACCTATGGTGTTGCGGATCAAGAACTGTATGGTGTGGCACTAAATGGTGCCTATCGTATTTTCGTCAAGCTGAGATCAGCTGGAGTGTATGAACGGCTGGTTGACAAGTACCAGGACAGGAGCGTGGATGTTAATTCAGCGATACGTGTTCGCCTAATCGACGTGTCTAAGCATTACACATGGGTGAAAGTCCGAAATGTGCCATTTGAGGCGGACGAGACTGATCTGCGGTATGTATTTGAACAGTATGGACCTGTACACCTGGCTATGGCTGGTAAATGGACGGATGGGGCGTATGCCGGCTTGCCGGATGGTACGTTCACGATCAAGATGGAGTTGAGGCATGCCATCCCGTCTTACGTCATACTGGACGCATTTAGGACACAGGTAATGGTGTACTACGCTGGGCAGCAGAAGACGTGTAGGTTATGTGGTGCATATGACCATATGGCGGCCCAGTGTGGGAGATGGCAGCGGAGAAAGGACCTAGGTAGTGAGATGGTGAAAGAGCCAGAACCAGAGGTGGGTCATGCTGATGAGTCACCTGTACATAGAAGTGGCACTTCCTGGAGTGAGGAAGTGGAGCGTGAGCTGCCACTGGTGGGTACCAGCCCATCACTGTCACAGTTAGTGGGAAGTGAGGCATCTGCCTTGGAGAACGGGAAGACTGTGCAGATTGGTGACGTGCGGGTAGAGGAAGGCCTACTGGTGAACGTGCAGGAAAAATCCTTTGAGAAGCAGGTTTCTGAGGATCACTTGAGTATGGTGAGGAGTACTGTTCAGATTGAAGATGAGCAACTTGGAAGATTGGCGAACATGGCAGATGACTCGCCAGGAGTGGTGGAAGTGATTGAGGTGACTGCTGAGATTCACAGGGAGGCATCCAGTGAGTTAGAAATGGATGCAGAGTGTGTCAACCGTAAGAGGGCGGCGACATATTCCGACTCGGATGATGTTTTGACCCCGGCACAGAGACCGGGGAAAAAGCCGTGGGTTGATGTGGTGCGTGGGAGCACTAAAGGTACGCCTGGTCAGGTGTTGGATCAGGGGAAGCCACCAGTGGGCAGTGGAGAGAAAAGTGGACGAAGCAGACACACTGAAAGCGTGTCAGTGAAAGGTGAAAAGGGGCAGAGGGTGAAATCACATAAGTAGGTTTCCGGTGCATGACAGTGAATATTAATGGATTGTGTGCGAGTGAGAAGCGTCTGTGGGTAAAGGGATTTTTAAGACGTTATGCTATAGACATTGTTTTTGTGCAGGAACATAATTTCAAGCTGGGAAAGGAATTGGAGGTGGATGGGTACAGAGTGTTTGTGATGTATTCGGAGCGAATGAAGGGAGGGGTGGGAATCCTGATCCGAGAGACGAGCCCGTTTGTTGTTCTTAGGAGTGAAGGGGAGGGGGGGTCGTGTGTTAAGAATAGATGGGTGGTGGAGAGGTGAGCGGATGGCAGTCGTTTGTGTGTATGTGCCGGCTGAGAATGATGTAAGGGTAAAGAATGAATTTGTGAATAACGTATTGGTATATTATTTGCGGTCATTACCGTCAGTGACAATAGTTGGTGGCGACTGGAACTGTGTGGTGCGCAGGAAGGATGTGGAACCGAGAGGGGCAGGGTGTTTTTTGGCAGGTTTAGGGGATCTATTGAGAGGTGTGGGATTGAGGGATATAGTTGATGGAGGGGATTGCGAGATAGAGCACACATTTCATAGAAAGGGATATGCTGCACGATTAGATAGGTTGTATGTGACAAGGGGAGTGAGGGTGACGCGGGTGCAGACGGTGAATGTCGTTTATTCAGATCATAGGGCGGTTTATGCTGATTTAAATTGGGACGGTTTGCCTAAGAGATATTTGGGGTACTGGAAGCTGAATGTACGACTACTGGGTGAGGGGGTGGAGGGAGGGGATTTTGAAAGTTTGTGGGAGGACTTATGGGGTGGGGGTAAGAGTGCAAGCGATTTATTGGGGTGGTGGGATGGGGTTGCGAAGACGAGGATCAGGCAATATTATGTGCGAAGGGGAAAGAATGAGGCATGGATGACATATGGGCTTCAACAGTATTTAGAGGGGCGGTTGCAGGGTTGTTATCAGAGGGGTGCTGTGACAGGTGTGTATCCAATGGAGGAAATTGAAGCATTAAAGTGGCAGATAAGGGATATGCACAATGAGAGATTTGATGAGGCGAGGGTGCAAGGTGGGTTAGAGGAGGCGATTTGGGGTGACAGGCCGTCAGCCTGTGTGTTACGGGGTCAGCGGAGACGCAGGTTGGCAATGGAAATTGATAAGCTGGTAGTACACGAGAACTTAGGTGGGTATACGAAGGGTCAGGAGTTGAGAACTACTGAGGGTATGAGTGGTTTTATGGATAGTTGGTTTGGAAAATATTTGAGGAGTGTAGGAGTGAACGGTGAGGATTTAGAGAGATTGGGAGAGAATGTATCTTGTGTGCTGAGTGGAAGTGATCGTATGGCATTGGGAGGGGATATTGAAGAGGGGGAGGTATGGAGAGCTTTGGAGAATATGGCGAGAGGTAAAGCGCCAGGTATAGATGGGTTACCTTGTGAATTCTATGTGAAGCATTGGAGTGTGTTGAAGGATTTTTTAGTGAACCTGATGAATGTGATGAAAAGTGAGGGGAGGATGGGCGAGTTGCAGCGTACTGCAGTAGTAGTATTGATTCCAAAAGGGGAAGGCCCTACTACAGTGCAGAACTACAGGGCGTTGTCGTTGTTATGTGCTGATTATAAGATATTCGCAAAAATCTTGGGGAACAGGCTGAAGTGCGTGATAGATAGAGTTGTTGCGAGAGGTCAGTATGGGGTGCCTGGAAGGACGATGTATGAGGGACATGGAATAATAAAAGATTTTGTGGAAAGTATGGAGGGGGAGAATGAAAGGGGGGGAGGTGTCTTAGCATTGGATTGGCAGGCTGCGTATGATTGCGTAGAACGAAAGGCACTGTGGCATATCTTACGGAGGCAGGGTTTTGGGGAAGAGATGGTACGTTGGATTGAGACTTTGTATAATAGGGTAGGTGTACGTGTGCAGGTGAATGGGAAATTGGGTGAGTGGGTTTCAATGGGTAGAGGCATAAGGCAGGGTTGTCCTCTGTCTCAACTGTTGTTTGCTTGTATACAGGACCCTTTTTATAGGGCAGTGGGGCGATGTTTAGGGGTGGTACGTGGTGTGGAGAATGGTGGGATGGGAATAATAGGGTATGTGGATGATACAACAATTCTAATGAGCAGGGAGGAAAGTTTACATGAGGTGGAGGATGTAATTGGTGGTTTTGAAGGTGTTACAGGTTTAAAAGTGAATGTGGAGAAATCGAAATTGTTGGTCTTAGGGAATTGGGTAGGGAGGGCGCGATGGGAAACAGCTGTGCGTTGGTGTGTGGTGGATAGACTAAAGGTGTGTGGGATAATTTATATGGGGAATGCCGGGGAGGCACGGATGCTTAATTCTGGGAGGGCAGTGGATAGGTTGGTGGGTAGGTTAAATGTTTTGAGACCCTTGCATTTGACGATACATCAACGTGTAATAGTGGTGAATGTGATGTTATATAGTATGGTCTGGCATGTGGCAGCAGTATATCCGTTGGCAGGACCGGACATAACTAGAATGCTAAAAAAGGTTTTTCGATATATATGGGGTTCTGGGTGTGATTGGTTGGGTAGAAGTGTTGTTATGCTACCGGTCGACAAAGGTGGATTGGGTTTAATAGATATAAGATTAAGGGTTAAGTGTATATATTTGAAGAGGGGGTTTCTCCGAGTGGAAGGTCGTGTGGGGAAGGGTGTGCAAGCATTATATGAGGAGGCACGAAGGTGGTGGGTAGGATCAGAGATGAGAGAGTGTGAGGATGTGCTGCGAGCTTTATTGTATGTTAGAGATCCGTCTAGGATACGGGTAGGTGTTCTGGAGCGTGCTGTAGGGGTGAGGGTGATTGCAAATGTTGAGGGCATATACCCAATGTATGCATGGGGAGATATTTGGGTAAGGTTGCGGTTGGTGCGCATCAGACCAAGAGTGAGAGAGGTAATGATTCGTTTCCTTCATGGAATATTGCCGTCTGGTGTGGTGCTTCGGGAGAGAGGGTTGATGGTGGAGGACGTATGTAGGGTGTGTGGGGATAGGGAGACAGCTTTTCATGTAGTATATTTTTGTAAAAATTTGGAGTGTATACGGGAGTGGATGGGTGGGATTTTGAGGAGGGTGGGTGGGGGAGGGATATCGGTATTAAGGGCATTGAGTTTAGATGTGGGAGGTGTGGAAGAGTCTGTGCAGCGTGCTTTGGTGTACATCATAACTGATTTTGTTTTCGTATCATGGGCCATGAGGGGTAATGGGGATTGGATGGTGCGAAAGAAGGTATTGGCTGCAACAATGTACAAAACACTTAGTCGTAATAGGGGGATATATGGAAGTAGATGGGAAAGGGTTTTTCCTGAAGGATATCGAAGTATGAATGTCAGAGGTTTGTTGGCGGAGTGAGGAAAAAAAAAAAAAAAAAAAAAAAAAAAAAAAAAAAAAAAAAAAAAAAAAAAAAGTGGGGGGGGGGGGATGTTTGGATTTTCAGGGGTTGCATCGGGCTCGTCTCAGAATTTGGGAACGTATGAGGAGTTCCATGATATGGTGTGAAATGGCAGCGTAGTTGTGGAGTGTGTTTTAAGTAAGTTTGTGGTGGTGCGTAAGGGAAAAGTTGTTAAGATTTTTATGGACATGGGAATGAGCAATATTTGTGTGAATGTGAAAAGTATACGGTCATACTCGAGATGGTATACTGATGTATGTTATGGATAAGTTAAATTTGGAATATGTTGTAATGTATTATCAGGATTGGTGGTTGTATTAAAGCAAAGGACATGCGGGCGTGATAAATATGTCTGTGTACCAAATGTACTGCTAATAATGAGATAATGCAATGTGTGTGATTTTTATCATACATCAAGTGTATATAGCAGTATGTAAGAGAGAATTTCATGTACTCAGTATGGGTTGTATATTAGTATTCGGTGAAGTTCAATGAATATTATTGACGAGTGTTGGGTATATAAGGACGTGTGTTGCTGTACAATGTGTTAAGTAGTGTTAGGATGGTGAGGCAAGAAATGCTGCGGTCTGTAGAATAAGAATATAGTCTCGTTTAAGTTAATGTTTAATAGTAATGACTATGTATATTTCATTATATGGTAGAAGAAGTTTGTTACTCAAAACTGGAAATTATATTTGAAAAATATTACTAAATATACGTGATTGTGTAAGTTCGCTTGGACGTGAGGTGGGATGAATGTAGTGTATGGAAGTGAGGTGGGACGAATCATTTGTTATATTATACTGTGTTTAGTTTTTCTGTGGTGAGGTGTGGAGATTGTTATTTTCTAACCTTTATTTGTTTCGTAATTATTGAGGTGTTATGGATTATGTATTTGATATGAAGTTTAATATACAACAATAGTGTGTAAAGAATTTTTGGATAATTGAGAATGTCTTCGTACATACAGTTTTATGTAAAATGTCAGTACCTGTGACATTCTTTGGGTTATATTGCATATTGTGTTTATGGCTGCAATTTTGGATGTAATAAACCCACCTGTATATGAAGCTGTGGGCTGTCTTTAGTTTAGTTCTTATGTATAAGTTTAGTGCTACGGTAGGGAATGTGGAGTTTTCTTTTGTTATATATAATGGATACGTTTCATTGCTTACATTGTCTACATGTATAACTATGTATTGCGTTTTTCAATAAAAATATAAAAAAAATACCGATATCCCTCCCCCACCCACCCTCCTCAAAATCCCACCCATCCACTCCCGTATACACTCCAAATTTTTACAAAAATATACTACATGAAAAGCTGTCTCCCTATCCCCACACACCCTACATACGTCCTCCACCATCAACCCTCTCTCCCGAAGCACCACACCAGACGGCAATATTCCATGAAGGAAACGAAACATTACCTCTCTCACTCTTGGTCTGATGCGCACCAACCGCAACCTTACCCAAATGTCTCCCCATGCATACATTGGGTATATGCCCTCAACATTTGCAATCACCCTCACCCCTACAGCACGCTCCAGAACACCTACCCGTATCCTAGACGGATCTCTAACATACAATAAAGCTCGCAGCACATCCTCACACTCTCTCATCTCTGATCCTACCCACCACCTTCGTGCCTCCTCATATAATGCTTGCACACCCTTCCCCACACGACCTTCCACTCGGAGAAACCCCCTCTTCAAATATATACACTTAACCCTTAATCTTATATCTATTAAACCCAATCCACCTTTGTCGACCGGTAGCATAACAACACTTCTACCCAACCAATCACACCCAGAACCCCATATATATCGAAAAACCTTTTTTAGCATTCTAGTTATGTCCGGTCCTGCCAACGGATATACTGCTGCCACATGCCAGACCATACTATATAACATCACATTCACCACTATTACACGTTGATGTATCGTCAAATGCAAGGGTCTCAAAACATTTAACCTACCCACCAACCTATCCACTGCCCTCCCAGAATTAAGCATCCGTGCCTCCCCGGCATTCCCCATATAAATTATCCCACACACCTTTAGTCTATCCACCACACACCAACGCACAGCTGTTTCCCATCGCGCCCTCCCTACCCAATTCCCTAAGACCAATCAATTTCGATTTCTCCACATTCACTTTTAAACCTGTAACACCTTCAAAACCACCAATTACATCCTCCACCTCATGTAAACTTTCCTCCCTGCTCATTAGAATTGTTGTATCATCCACATACCCTATTATTCCCATCCCACCATTCTCCACACCACGTACCACCCCTAAACATCGCCCCACTGCCCTATAAAAAGGGTCCTGTATACAAGCAAACAACAGTTGAGACAGAGGACAACCCTGCCTTATGCCTCTACCCATTGAAACCCACTCACCCAATTTCCCATTCACCTGCACACGTACACCTACCCTATTATACAAAGTCTCAATCCAACGTACCATCTCTTCCCCAAAACCCTGCCTCCGTAAGATATGCCACAGTGCCTTTCGTTCTACGCAATCATACGCAGCCTGCCAATCCAATGCTAAGACACCTCCCCCCCTTTCATTCTCCCCCTCCATACTTTCCACAAAATCTTTTATTATTCCATGTCCCTCATACATCGTCTTCCCAGGCACCCCATACTGACCTCTCGCAACAACTCTATCTATCACGCACTTCAGCCTGTTCCCCAAGATTTTTGCGAATATCTTATAATCAGCACATAACAACGACAACGCCCTGTAGTTCTGCACTGTAGTAGGGCCTTCCCCTTTTGGGATCAAAACTACTACTGCGGTACGCTGCAACTCGCCCATCCTCCCCTCACTTTTCATCACATTCATCAGGTTCACTAAAAAATCCTTCAACACACTCCAATGCTTCACATAGAATTCACAAGGTAACCCATCTATACCTGGCGCTTTACCTCTCGCCATATTCTCCAAAGCTCTCCATACCTCCCCCTCTTCAATATCCCCTCCCAATGCCATACGATCACTTCCACTCAGCACACAAGATACATTCTCTCCCAATCTCTCTAAATCCTCACCGTTCACTCCTACACTCCGCAAATATTTTCCAAACCAACTATCCATAAAACCACTCATACCCTCAGTAGTTCTCAACTCCTGACCCTTCGTATACCCACCTAAGTAACACACAAGCTCGTGTACTACCAGCTTATCACTTTCCATTGCCAACCTGCGTCTCCGCTGTCCCCGTAACACACAAGCTGACGGCCTGTCACCCCAAATCGCCTCCTCTAACCCACCTTGCACCCTCGCCTCATCAAATCTCTCATTGTGCATATCCCTTATCTGCCACTTTAATGCTTCAATTTCCTCCATTGGATACACACCTGTCACAGCACCCCTCTGATAACAACCCTGCAACCGCCCCTCTAAATACTGTTGAAGCCCATATGTCATCCATGCCTCATTCTTTCCCCTTCGCACATAATATTGCCTGATCCTCGTCTTCGCAACCCCATCCCACCACCCCAATAAATCGCTTGCACTCTTACCCCCACCCCATAAGTCCTCCCACAAACTTTCAAAATCCCCTCCCTCCACCCCCTCACCCAGTAGTCGTACATTCAGCTTCCAGTACCCCAAATATCTCTTAGGTAAACCGTCCCAATTTAAATCAGCATAAACCGCCCTATGATCTGAATAAACGACATTCACCGTCTGCACCCGCGTCACCCTCACTCCCCTTGTCACATACAACCTATCTAATCGTGCTGCATATCCCTTTCTATGAAATGTGTGCTCTATCTCGCAATCCCCTCCATCAACTATATCCCTCAATCCCACACCTCTCAATAGATCCCCTAAACCTGCCAAAAAACACCCTGCCCCTCTCGGTTCCACATCCTTCCTGCGCACCACACAGTTCCAGTCGCCACCAACTATTGTCACTGACGGTAATGACCGCAAATAATATACCAATACGTTATTCACAAATTCATTCTTTACCCTTACATCATTCTCAGCCGGCACATACACACAAACGACTGCCATCCGCTCACCTCTCCACCACCCATCTATTCTTAACACACGACCCCCCCCCTTCACTCCTAAGAACAACAAACGGGCTCGTCTCTCGGATCAGGATTCCCACCCCTCCCTTCATTCGCTCCGAGTACATCACAAACACTCTGTACCCATCCACCTCCAATTCCTTTCCCAGCTTGAAATTATGTTCCTGCACAAAAACAATGTCTATAGCATAACGTCTTAAAAATCCCTTTACCCACAGACGCTTCTCACTCGCACACAATCCATTAATATTCACTGTCATGCACCGGAAACCTACTTATGTGATTTCACCCTCTGCCCCTTTTCACCTTTCACTGACACGCTTTCAGTGTGTCTGCTTCGTCCACTTTTCTCTCCACTGCCCACTGGTGGCTTCCCCTGATCCAACACCTTACCAGGCGTACCTTTAGTGCTCCCACGCACCACATCAACCCACGGCTTTTTCCCCGGTCTCTGTGCCGGGGTCAAAACATCATCCGAGTCGGAATATGTCGCCGCCCTCTTACGGTTGACACACTCTGCATCCATTTCTAACTCACTGGATGCCTCCCTGTGAATCTCAGCAGTCACCTCAATCACATCCACCACTCCTGGCGAGTCATCTGCCATGGTCGCCAATTGTCCAAGTTCCTCATCTTCAATCTGAACAGTACTCCTCACCACACTCAAGTGATCCTCAGAAACCTGCTTCTCAAAGGATTTTTCCTGCACGTTCACCAGTAGGCCTCCCTCTACCCGCACGTCACCAATCTGCACAGTCTTCCCGTTCTCCAAGGCAGATGCCTCACTTCCCACTAACTGTGACAGTGATGGGCTGGTACCCACCAGTGGCAGCTCACGCTCCACTTCCTCACTCCAGGAAGTGCCACTTCTATGTACAGGTGCCTCATCAGCATGACCCACCTCTGGTTCTGGCTCTTTCACCATCTCACTACCGAGGTCCTTTCTCCGCTGCCATCTCCCACACTGGGCCGCCATATGGTCATATGCACCACATAACCTACACGTCTTCTGCTGCCCAGCGTAGTACACCATTACCTGTGTCCTAAATGCGTCCAGTATGACGTAAGACGGGATGGCATGCCTCAACTCCATCTTGATCGTGAACGTACCATCCGGCAAGCCGGCATACGCCCCATCCGTCCATTTACCAGCCATAGCCAGGTGTACAGGTCCATACTGTTCAAATACATACCGCAGATCATTCTCGTCCGCCTCAAATGGCACATTTCGGATTTTCACCCATGTGTAATGCTTAGACACGTCGATTAGGCGAACACGTATCGCTGAATTAACATCCACGCTCCTGTCCTGGTACTTGTCAACCAGCCGTTCATACACTCCAGCTGAACTCAGCTTGACGAAAATACGATAGGCACCATTTAGTGCCACACCATACAGTTCTTGATCCGCAACACCATAGGTGTCACGGATAATTTGCGGTAAAAGCACTTGTGCAGACTGAGGCGTTATTGCACCACGCAATAATTCAATGCACACCGTGTGCAAACGCCTTCTCACAGACTGCGCCATGTTGTGAAAATATGTCTCCTCCAATGGCCAGCAGAGGGCAGTAGTCACACGTCCGCACTCTGCGCAGGTCAAGCGGCGAATTGCACACGGATTAAGGGTATATTTCACCTGGTCATACTGTGTACCTGGTGGGTGATGGGAGGAGGCACACATCTTAGAAAATTTTTTCTTATAATTTATCATTTATTCTAGAGTATGCAAAGTTCCATATGATGTGTATTTGGGTTATATGGGGTGTGGGGAGTATGATTTAGTCTCCTCGAAAACATTGTCAGGGGGTTTAAGTTTTCGAGAATCTGTGTACGTAATATGTTACTCTACAAAATAATTGTATGAGAAATGATTTGGTGTATAATTAATGTTTTGTATATAAAGTTTTCATACAAAATATTAATAAGTGTAACAGGTTTTCTTTTGTAGCTTTTTTTGTTAAGGAATGCTCATGTGTAGGTTCTTCTGTTTCATTCCTAGTTAGGATTTATTTTTTCTCAGAGTTGAGCCGTTTTGTTAAGTTTTATGTATAACAACATGTAGATTGTATACTGTGTCCTTCATTAAAAATATAAAAAAAAAACTTTGCATTTGGCAGGGTTAAATTCGAGTAGCCATTGCTGGACCACGCATTCAGTCTGTCCAGGTCTCTTTCTAGTCCTCCCTGATCCTCATCTGATTTAATTCTTCTCATTAACTTCACATCATCTGTGTGTGTGTGTGTGTGTGTGTGTGTGTGTGTGTGTGTGTGTGTGTGTGTGTGTGTGTGTGTGTGTGTGTGTGTGTGTGTGTGTGTGTGTGTGGCTATCGTAGCGCTGGAGATGTACAAATTTTGTTTTAGATAACTGGACATATTATATTTTCAACACCGTAAATATGTCTCTCCATATTTATTATCAGTGTAAATTATCTGACAATCAATTTAACAGTTCATTTTCGCTGTGATATTGTGAGTAATATATTTTGTTTTGTGACAGACCTACCTGCTCTCTATTTAATCATATTTAAATTACACTATTAGATTATCCGACGAGTTTTTGACTGGGACATTGAGGTGTTCGTTACAACCAGTTAATGACTGTGTAGCGCTGAATGTTAAACTATGTGATGGTACCTTCACTTAATATTACATTGTTAACTAAGTTGATGCTGCCCAGAACAGTCGACTAACAGACAAGTACCTATAGGAAGTAAATGGTATAAAATGCCGACACAATGCAAAAATAAATATATAAGCAGTATAATGTGATCTTTTATTGACAACGTTTCGCCCACACAGTGGGCGCATAGGTGAGCATAGTTAGCAGGTGTAATGAGACTCGCTCATACATCTCGACCCACCCGGAGATCAAACCCCCACAAGATGGTTATTTACTGCATAATAAACATATTAATCAACCATCCTTTGTTTCTGAGCGAATTCTACCAGGTTGATCAACCTACTGGTCACATAACATGTTGTCAACCTAGATGAGATAGACTGTTCTCTAAATGAAACACTGAATGTAAGCTTCAGTCATCTGGTTCACACTTAACTTTGTAAACACTTGGGGTTCGATTATGTGTGGAGGTGTTATCAGGGAGACACTGAGAGCCACGTAGTTACTCGCCAGGAGTCGAAGGGAGAAGACGGACTGCTTGATGTATCTGCGTTGTTTATGAGGCCCTTATTTGCTGTGCTTCTTTATATTACTGGTGAGTATTTTAGGGACTCTTTCTTCCAGATTACTGATATTCTTATTGTTTTCTGATTTTTTACACTGCCTTAGGTCCCTTTTGACTTTATATTCTCTTAAGTCATAACATATTATTAGTTATAAACAGTTATTTCTCTATCACAGATGGTATCTTTCAGTATTTCGTTGTAATTCGTGAATTTTATCTACTTTAAATTCCGTTACCCATGTTCCTTTATTGGCTTAAGTTATAACTTAAAATATGTTTAACCCTATTTTGATAGAGGGGGTGGGCACGTAAGCCAGCGGAAGGTCTCAGTCAGATGATCAAAGACTCCAGTGGCGGATCATATGACTTAAGACCCGCGTCAGGAAACACTTGCCTTGCTTCCTGACGAATCTTACCTGCCTATATCTTAAGTTCTTTACAGTCGCCTTTATTTCCTATAGTAGCATCGTCAGTAAAAATAATCGTATAGTTATTTCTTGAAAGTCATTTATATAAATTAAAACATTATAGGGAGACAATGATCCTTCGGGACTCATTAGTGACATTTAACTCGCCACTCTCCAAATTTAAATAAAATTTTCATTGTAATTGTTTGTGATTATCTCGTTGTGGTTACAAAAATATACAGTAATGTTTCTGGTGCCTCGTTTGTTTTCATAGAAGGAATTTCAAATTGTTGATTAACTGCTGTATAGACAGTTTTCCCGAGGGTCTTTATAGTAAGTGAAGTAGAATGAGACAACGGAGATCATTCTATTTGCTAATTTAAAGTAGAATGACATCTGGTGGTAAACAAATATTTATAGTAATGTTTTTTTAACACTGTTCCAAATGGTTTTTCCTTGCAAACTTTCAGTGTGTTTGTGTGGGTTTACTTACCTATTTGTACTGACCTATTTGTGGTTGCAGGAGTCGATACATAGCTCCTGGCCCCGCCTCTTCACTGATTGTTACTAGGTCCTCTTTCTTCCTGCTTCATGAGCTGTAACATACTTCGTCTTAAAGCTGTGTATGGTTCCTGCCTCCACTACGTCACTTGCCAGAATATTCCACTTCCTGACAACTTTATGACTGAAGAAATACTTCCTAACATCTGACTCATCTGAGTCTTCAACTTCCAATCATGACCCCTTGTTTCTGTGTCCCATCTCTGGAACATCCAGTCACTGTTCACCTTATCAATTCCTCGCTGTATTATGTATGTCGTTATCATGTCTCCCCTAACCCTCCTGTCCTCCAGTGTCGTCAGGCCGATTTCCCTCAACCTTTCTTCGTAGGACCTTTCCCTTAGCTCCGGGAATAGTCCTGTTGAAAATCTTTGTACTTTCTCTAGTTTCTTGAACTGCTTGACCACGTGTGGGTTCCAAACTGGTGCTGCATAGATTAGTATGGGCCTGACGTACGCGGTGTACACAGTCTTAAACGATTCCTTACTGAGGTATCGGAATGCTATTCTCAGGAAGGATTGCCAGGTGCCCATATGCTGCAGCAGTTATCTGGTTGATGTGCACTTCAGATGTGCTCGGTATTATACTCGCCCCAAGATCTTTCTCCTTGATTGAGGTTTGCAGTCTTTGGCCACCTAGCCTATACTCTGTCTGCGGTCTTCTTTGTCCTTCCCCATTCTTCATGACTTTGCATTTGACGGGGTTAAATTCGAGAAGTCAGTTGCTGGACCACGCATCCAGCCTGTTCAGGTTTCTTTGTAATCTTGTCTGATCCTCATCTGATTTAATTTTCCTCATTAACTTCACATCATTTGCAAACAGGGACACTTCTGAGTCTATCCCTTCCATCATGTCATTCATATCCCAAAAATAGCACTGGTCCTATGACTGACCCCTTTGGGACCCTGCTTGTCACAGGCGCCCACTATGATACCTCATCACGTACCATAACTCTTTGTTCCCTCCCCGTCAGGTACTCTCTGAGCCATTGCAGTGCCCTTCCTGTTATATGTGAATGATCCTCTAGTTTTTGCATTAATCTCTTGTGAGAAACTGTCAAAGGCTTTCTTGCAGTCTAAGAAAATACAATCTACCCACCCCTCTCGAATTTTACTTCTGTTACCTTGTCACAAAACTCCAGTAGGTTTGTGACACAGGATTTGCCTTCCATGAATCCGTGTTGGTTGTCTTTTATAATCTTGTTCAGTTCCAGTTGCTCAGTGACACTGGTCTATAGTTTAGTGCCTCGTTTCTGTCTCTTTTTTTAAAAATGGGGACTACATTTGCCGTCTTCCATACCTCAGGTAGTTGCCCAGTTTCAATGGATGTGTTGAAAATTGTGGTTAGTGGCACACACAGCATCTCTGCTCCCTTTCTAAGGACCCACAGGGAGATGTCTGGTCCCACTGTCTTTGAGGTATCAAGGTTATGTAGCAAATTCTTCACCTCGGTTGTGTGTATTTCATCCAACACTTGTTGATATATCCCTTGTTGGTGTACCCCTTTGTTTTGTCTTCCCAGTGTCCCTTCTGTCTCCACTGTAAATACTTCCTGAAATCTCGTGTTGAGCTCCTCGCATACTTTTTGGTCTTTTCTTGTGAGCTCCCCACCTTCTTTCCTCAGCCTGATCACCTTGTCCTTGACTATTGTCTTCCTCCTGATGGGGCTATACAACAGCTTCGGGTCAGAATTGACTTTTGATGCTATGTTGTTTTCGTACTGTCGCTGGGCCTTCCTCCTCTGTGCATACTCGTTTCTGGCTCTTCGACTAATCTCTTTATTTTCCTGGGTCCTTTGCATTCTGTACTTTTTTCCATTCTCTAGTGTACTTAGTTTTTGCCTCCCTACACCTTCGGGTAAACAAAGGACTCGTTCTGATCTTCCCATTATTTCTGTTGCCCTTGGAAACAAATCTTTCCTATGTCTCCTTGCATTTTGTTACGTAGTCCATTTCATTTACTGACTTTCCTACCAGTTCTCTTTCCCACTGAACCTCTTGCAGGAAGGTCATTATACCTGTGCAATCCTCCCTTTTATAGTTTGGCTTTTCCTTTTCTACTCCTGTTACCCTCTCCTCTTGTGACTATGTATTCAAAGCTCAGAACCACGTGATCACTAGCTCCAAGAGGCCTTTCATATGTGGTGTCCTCAATGTCCGAGCTACTCAGGGTGAACACGAGGTCCAGTCTTGCTGGTTCATCCTCCCCTCTCTCTGGTAGTGTCCCTAACATGTTGATACACGAGGTTTTCCAGTATCACAGCCATCATCTTGGCTCCATGTTTCGGGACCCTCATGTAGTTCCAGTTTTTTCCCAATCACTCTCCTTGTGGTTGCAATCGCCCATAACCAATAAATTTGCTCTACTCATGTGAGCTGTTCTGGCCACCTCAGCTAGTGATAGCCTAAGCAGCACGGATTCAATCATATGTCTAAAACAAATTACCTCTGTGGCACTCAAGGTATGCTCAAGGCATATTCTTTAAGGAAAAGGAGGAGAAGATGTAAACAAGAGAAAGGCGCTCCCTATACAGGCAAAGACAAAGAATAACAGAGCGGCTAAAAGAGGCCAATATATCTGCCATACGTAGGCAGACACTGGTCAGAGAAATAACAAACATCGAACTAAAGCTAAAGGAATCTTACAAGAGTCAAGAAACGTGGGAAGAATTAAAAGCCCTTTCTTAAACAAGATGGGTCCTACACAGATGACAGCAAGGAAATGAGTGAGCTACTCAAGTCCCAATATGACTCGGTTTCTAGCGAGTCGCTAACCAGACTGAGAGTCGAAGACCTGAATGATTTTTTTAGAGGAGACAGAATTTTGGACACACAAACCTATCTGATATTATCCTGACGCCAAATGACTTCGAAAAGGCGATAAATGACATGCTCATGCACTCTGCACCGGGCCCAGACTCGTAAAACTCCGTGTTCATCAAGAACGCAAGATGCCCCTATCATGTGCTTTTAACATCCAATGTAGAGGGAGCATGGATACAGGGGTCGCTCCACAGCTGCTAAAAACAACAGACAGCACCACTCCACAAAGGGGGCAGGAAAGCAATAGCAAAGAACTACAGACTGATAGTGCTAACATCCCATATCACAGAAATCTTTGAAAGGGTTCTAAGAAGCAAGATCGCCACCCATCTAGATACCCATCAGTTACACAACCCAGGACAGAATGGGTTTAGAGCAGGTCGCTCCTGTCTGTCCCAGCTACTGGACCACTGTGACAAGGTTCTGGATGCTCTAGAAGACAAGCAAAATGCAGATGTAATATACACAGACTTTGCAAAAGCCTTTGACAAGTGTGACCATGGTTTAATAGCGCACAAAATGCGTGATAAAGGAATAACAGGAAAAGTTGGTAGATGGATCTATAATTTCCCAACAAATAGAACAGAGTTGTAGTAAACAGACTAAAGTCTGAGGCGGCTAGAGTGAAAAGCTCTGTTCCACAAGGCACAGTTCTCGTTCCCATCCTGTTCCTCATCCTCATATCTGACATAGGGATGTCAGCCACAGCACCGTGTCTTCCTTTGCAGATGACACCCGAATTTGCATGGCAGTGTCCTCCATTGAAGATACCGCAAGACTCCAGGTGGACATCAACCAAATCTTTAAATGGGCCAAAGAAAATATGAAGTTCGATGATGAAAAATTTCAATTACTCCGATATGGAAAACGTGAGGAAATTAAAACTACATCGGAGTATAAAACAAATTCCAGCCACACAATAGATCGAAAAACTAATGTAAAAGACCTGGGAGTGATCACGCCAGAGGATCTCGCCTTCAAAGACCATAACATTGTATCAATAAATTTTGCTAGAAAAATGACAGGATGGATAATGAGAACCTTCAAAACTAGGGATGCCAAGCCCATGATGACACTTCGTCTCTTGTTTTAACTAGGCTGAAATATTGCTGCACACTAACAGCACCTTTCAAGGCAGGTGAAATTGCTGACCTAGAAAATGTATAGAGAACCTTCACGGCACACACAACTGCGATAAAACATCTCAATTACTGGGAATGCTTGAAGTTTCTCAACTTGTACTCCCTAGAATGCAGGCGAGAGAGATACATGATTACATACACTTGGAAATTCCTAGAGGGATTAGTACCAACTTGCACACAAAAATCACTCCCTTTAAAAGCAAAAGACTCGGCAGACGATGCAACATCCTCCCAATAAAGAGCAGGGGCGCCACTAGCACGATAAGAGAACACAATAAGTGTCAGGGGCCCAAGACTGTTCAACTGCCTCCCAGCATACATAAGTGGGATTACCAATAGACCCCTGGCTGTCTTCATGAAGACACTGGACAGGCGCCTAAAATCAGTACCTAACCAGCCGGGCTCTGGTTCATATGTCGGATTGTGTGTGGCTAACAGTAACAGTCTGGTTGATCAGGTCCTGATCCACCATGATGCCTGGTCACAGACCGGGCCACGGGGGCGTTGACCCCCGAAACCCTCTCCAGGTATACTATAGGTATGGTGTGTCCATTCTGCTGATGCTCTCTTCATAATCCTCTTTTGGCCCCCTGCAGTTCTGTGGCAGGTTATACATCACTGGAATGACTACCTTATTCTCCCTTTCTCCAATTTCGCCCATTCCTTCCCTTTCCTCAAATCCCCATCGGTGCAACTCCTCCTCCCCTTCTTCTATCTTTCCTCAGGATCTGATATCTGGGTGGGAAGATTGCGTCTGTTATCGTCCGAGAGAGTTTCGTTTCTGTGACTGCTATGATGTCTGGGGACGTTTCTTTGATTCTTTCATGCCGCTCCTCACATTTATTTGTGTGTGGGCGTGGGTGTCTTTAATGGTTCTACGAAAAGAAATATGATTAATGAGAAGCAGGTTGACAACCAAAAGTCAGGGTAACCACTACTTCAAAGAGACTGACTGCCTTGATACAGCTAGAGGACTATAAATCCAAGGAAGTGGAGTTATTCTAACTTGCCCTCAATCAATCCTGATTTCCACTCATTTCCCTTGCTGTCTGACCCCTATTAGTTTAATATTTTACCATAATAGCATTAACTCTAGGATCTATACCTCAAAACATGGACGGATATTTATCTTAATCGGTCAGGCCTTATCTGATGACCGGTCCATGAGGTGGAGTGACAAGATAACGGCGTCCAATACAAACAAAACTGTAAACCTGCTCTAGTACCTCATTACTCATGTTATGAGAGAGATTTGACAACCTGCTAAATGTCCATATAACTTTGAGAGATACTAGACAACCTGCTAAATGGCCACATATTATTATGGTGGCCCGTGGCCTGGCAGGCAACGCTTTAGCTTCACACGCTAAGTGTCCATAGTTCGATATCTGGAAATGGTGGAAACACTGGGCGTGTATTTATTTATTTATTTATTTAGTAATTTTAGCATACATACAGAGGTACAAAAAAAATACAGGTAAGAGCAGCATGTCAAAGCCACTTATATGCATAGCATTACGGGCTGGCTTAAAATTAACTTAAGATTAACTAAGCAATGATGAAATCAGTGATAAAACATTATTGTAAACAGATAACTATAAAGCACAAATGAGTATTACAAAGACAGGTCATATGGTTGCTTGCATTGCTGTACATTCAGTCGAATGGAGTATTCTGTTAGGTAGTGTATTTAAAAAAATAATGAAGTTAGATTGGGTCCTAGGTTTAACATTTGTGTGATATAATTGAGTAACATATAGGATATACAATTTATAAGGTTCAGTTATTCAGTATTTATTTGGTTTTGAGTGAGTAAGTGATCTTTTGAGAAGAGACTTGAATTTATAAACAGGTAGTGTTTCTTTTATATTTACAGGTAATGAATTCCAGATTTTAGGGCCTTTTATGTGCATTGAGTTTTTGCATAGCGTGAGATGGACACGAGGAACATCAAAGAGTGATCTGTGCCTTGTGTTATGGTCATGTGTTCTGTTGAGGTTGGCAAGGGTATCTGGGTGTTAGTCGACTGGTGTGGGTCGCATCCTGGGGGACAAGATTGAGGACCCCAGTGGAAGTAAGAGACAGTCCCTCAATGACTCGCTGCCTTTCCTGTTATCCTGGGTGGCTAACCCTCTGGGGTTAAAAGTCCGAACAAAATATTATTTAATCTTATGAGAGATACTTGACAACCAGCTACATAGCCTCGTCAATAATGTTATGAGAAATATTTGACAACCTACTACAGAGCGTTAAACGCACGCGGATCATACAGAGCTTGGAGATTGGGAGACAATAGGATTCGATCATAGGCAAGAGAATAGCTTCAAATCCTTGGACCACGAACCCTTTACCAGGGTATGGGATGCATAATAAAATTATCAAGCTAACAACAAAAGCATTTTTATAATTATATATTTTCCTTCCAGGTGACCATGGTTTGGAAATTCGTCGATACTATTTGGGAATCTCTCATAGGACTGGAATACATAAACTCCCAGAGGGTGTGGGAGGTGCTGCGGCCACTCGTCATCTGGGGACAATTGTTTGTGTTCATCTACTTCCTGCTGGTGGCCACTGTGGGGCGACGACTCAAGATCAGGAGAAAATATGTGGAGTTTCTGGATCGTCTCTTTCATTTTGCTGAGGTTCGATTAACAGAGGAGCCACTGGAAGAGGAGGAAGATGAACCTGTAGAGAACGGTGGGTAAGTTTTATCTGTCAGATGTTGGCGGTGGAGGGGGAGGGATCTACCTGATTTGATTCACTACGATGGTTCCTGTTTCTTCTTCCGGAAGGAATCAATGTTCCTTTAAATATTACCACCCAAAATTTGGGTAATAATTCTTCTGGCACTGAGAGGCAGGACTTATTTCTCCGGCCCGTGGCCTGGTAGGCAACGCTCTCGCTTCACACGTCTATTGTGAAAATTTGTGTGGACTGCCTCCAAGTGAGTCGCCTACCCTGGCAAACTCTGTTGACACCGAGCTCTGAGGTGGGTACCTCAGCCTCACAAGTGGCTTATAGGACAGATTTTCACAAATGATTGATGTTGCAAAAAACTCGCCTGCATGCACGTATAAAGGACTAACTTACTTGGTGTTGCAGCATATATCCTGATCTTCAACTTCCCTAAGCTTAGCCTTATCCCCTCTGGACTTCCCCTCAGAAACCACGTGCAACTGGGAGCCTTAATTCCTGCAATATTCAATCGTTATTAGTGACCTGCCTGCACCTCAGAAATTCCTATATCCAAGAGGGTGTGTATCCCCTAGCATAACTATGCAGACACGGACACTAGCTTCCAGACTGACAAGAGATGCTGGTACTTACTGGGCATGCACTGCCTGCTGCTCAAAGGACCTACAGATCAACTCTCAATTCTCCCCAGACACTGGCCAGAAATCTACGAGATAAAGTGGAGGTCTTGTCTTACTGTATGGGCCTGACGGAGGTCATCTACAGTACATCGAGGTGCCTCTACAAGATTTCCCCAGGTCTCGAATGTGAAGACACGTGGGGGGCGCCGTCTGCTGATCATGGCACATCTTGTCCAGTTGGAGTCTGTCTTAAGAAGAACGAGCTGGTCTCTCTGCCAGACCCTCGTCTCTTCGTTCAAACTAGGGCTGCCAGTTCTTCCTAGCTAACTTATCCTAGTGTTTGCCTACATTATCGGCCTATTACTACCTATGTTAAGGTCTTAGGTCTACATTATTATTATCTACAGTTGCCTCAATGATCCTAATATTAGTGTACTACCAGTAAAACTACCTACTCCTTCCCTGAAGGGTAAATCTATAAATTAAATAAGCTTACCAACC
Organism: Cherax quadricarinatus; assembly: GCF_038502225.1. NCBI lineage: Eukaryota > Metazoa > Arthropoda > Malacostraca > Decapoda > Parastacidae > Cherax > Cherax quadricarinatus. Next base: position 13,511,413 of record NC_091317.1, read on the forward strand.
ATGCCAACTCAGGGAGAACGCTTTTTGTTTGGGTGGGTTTAAGGGCCACCCAGCTCAGCTGTTCCATTACGGACTTGCTGGGATCCCTTGGTTCGCCGTGTCTGTCCTGTGGAACTTTAGGGACCAAATAAATTTCCACATCCTCCTGCCGGCGAAGGTAGGCGCTAAGTCTAAATCAAGTTCACCTTCCGCGAGCCCCCATGGCGGACCCTGGACATGAGTGCCGTCCGGCCACTCTCATCGAGCAGACTCCGGTCTAACTTCAACCATCCATTTTCCCCTGCGTGGACCTCTGGGGGTGTAAACTTGTTGGTTCCGGTGGTCTTAGCACCCTTTCCTTTAACTTTAATGTCTTTTGTATGTCTAGCCTTGACTGAGTGGCTCCGTACTTTCCCACCCAGTGGCCCACATGCCCTGGTAGCCTTTTGTCCCACTGATACGAGGTTCCCTGGATTTAATGGCAATCTATCTCCCTCTTTACGTACCCTGTACAAGTGTTTTCCCAAGGTGGCCGAGTGTTCGTCACTCCCTACTTGGTTCAGCTTCCCTGGCGGTTCATCGTGTATACTGGTATTCATTATCACTACTCCCCCCAGCTATCATGGGGACAGCTTCTCCTCTATCTGGCGTGGCAGGGAATTCAGGTGGAATCCTGCCACCTATGATGTATCCTACTGGGGATCTGTATAAACCAATTCCTTTCTTAAACGTCCGTCGTGTAGACAGGAAGTCATCTGTATGATTGGCTCCCACCAGGACACCTACATTTCTGACTGTCAGTGGTAATTCCCTGGTCTGCCAGCTTCACGTCAAGGACTTTCAATCGCTTAGCTCTGCAGCAAGACCTCTCGCTTTAATTGCTGTGGGTAATGTCTCTACCACCAAGGCTGTAATGTCCCTGGAATGTCCACCTAATTTGACTGTGACATCCACCACATCATAAGATTTGGGTGGGACCTGACTTATAGCCCCTCCCAACATCATTCTAACTTTTTTTTTGTGGCCTTCAACTTTAATTTAGCCACCAACTTCTTTGTTATCAAGGATACTTGTGCTCCTGGGTCAAAGAATAATCGGGTTGTTTCAGACCTGTGCCCACTCACAACCTTTGCCATGACTGTAGGTAGGGCAGCACCTCCGTGATTCTCACTCGGATTAGAGACTTCACTCCCACTAATCACGCTGGCTACCATTTCAGGCTCGGACTCACTTTCTATCTCTACCTGAGATTATTATTATAATCAAGGGGGAAGCGTTAAACCCGGAGGATTATACAGCGCCTGGGGGGGGGGATATGTGGAAGGCATTCAGGCTTAATTCGGGGAACTGGAGCACAGATCCAATTCCCTAAATCAAGAGCCCCTCACCAACATCAAGGAACCTTCCTTGAGGGGTCTCTACCTGAGAGATATCCCTACTAGCCTAGGGTTCCCTTAAATTATTGGGACATAGTGCAGTATGGTGCTTACCTTTGCAACAGACTCGACACTCACTGAGCTGGGTGCCACAGTCTCTCGCAAAGTGTTCCCCACAACACTTGAAGCAGTCTCAACTCCCTTAGTCTCTGTTGCCTACTGTTCAGTGTTGTATACTCCGGGCAACTTGTGCTAGCGTGTTCGCTTTCGCAGAACATGCATATTCTGGCATGAGTGCCTCTAAGGCTCTGCTTAGAGGTTCTTACCTTAGACAACTCTTTACCATAGTGCACTCCAACGTTAGTCGTACGAGCTTTAGACTGATCTCTCGAGATCTTTGAGTAACTGTCTGGGTATTTGTGGTGATGGGGGTGACTCTTCTCTCACACCTATACTCAAATGAGAAAAGAGATCTTCCAACCCCTCAACTATTTGTTTTATCGTGAACCTATTCGTCCGATATTTTAAGTGTAACTCATTGTTACAAAACTCGTCTTCTTAACCTTCTCCAATGGTATGGTAGAGTGTTAAGGTAGCATTCTTGTTGAACATAGGGCCTGTTTACGGTTTTGTAACAATAACTTTTAATAAGAATTCAGGATTACAAAACAAATAACTAAAACTTAAAATCTTTACTAGAAGAGTTTTAGCTTAATGTATGATATGTTATGATTAACATAAAATAAGGAGTTTAACTCTTACATTTCTCTTGGTACATACTAGTACATTGATATGAGGTTGATTATTATTATTATAATCAAGGGGAAGCGCTAAACCCGGAGGATTATACAGAGCCTGGGGGGGGGGATGTGGAAGGCATTCAGGCTAAATTCGGGGAACTGGAGCACAGATCCAATTTCCTAAATCAAGAGCCCCTCACCAACATCAAGGAACCTTCCTTGAGGGGTCTTGAGGTTGAGCTTTGTACTAAAATCACCACTAATATGCACCTATAAGGGTTATTAAGACCTAGCCACAAAGTAACTTATAATGGTTATCAAGACTTATCTGAACTATCAATTCAGAGTATACAAGAACTCGTAAGTGACGGACTTAGTCTCATTTTCATCCAACATGACTAAGAATAGCTTAGACCACAAATTAACATCAAGGCCGACAAGGCTTATTCAGTCACATGGAAGATTAATTCACCCGAGCATAAATAACTTGAAAGTGACAAGCTTAAGAAAGGAAGTCAGTCATGAAAGAAAAACGACCACAGAAAACTTGACATGTCTCTTATGAGAGGTCAATGAGTGAGGTATGCTCCCTTGGCTATGCAAGCCCAGACTAGAAGTGAGAGTGCTAGTCAGAGTGAGTGTGAAGGACCTGCTCTCAGCGAGTGCTGTAAAGCTACTCTGAGTAGTGAACCTACTCGGTAAGAGTAGTGAACCTACTCAGTAAGAGTAGTGAACCTACTCAGTAAGAGTAGTGAACCTACTCAGTAAGAGTAGTGAACCTACTCAGTAAGGGTAGTGAACCTACTCAGTAAGGGTAGTGAACCTACTCAGTAAGGGTAGTGAACCTACTCAGTAAGAGTGGTGAACCTACTCAGTAAGAGTGGTGAACCTACTCAGTAAGAGTGGTGAACCTACTCAGTAAGAGTGGTGAACCTACTCAGTAAGAGTGGTGAACCTACTCAGTAAGAGTGGTGAACCTACTCAGTAAGAGTGGTGAACCTACTCAGTAAGAGTGGTGAACCTACTCAGTAAGAGTGGTGAACCTACTCAGTAAGAGTGGTGAACCTACTCAGTAAGAGTGGTGAACCTACTCAGTAAGAGTGGTGAACCTACTCAGTAAGAGTGGTGAACCTACTCAGTAAGAGTGGTGAACCTACTCAGTAAGAGTGGTGAACCTACTCAGTAAGAGTGGTGAACCTACTCAGTAAGAGTGGTGAACCTACTCAGTAAGAGTGGTGAACCTACTCAGTAAGAGTGGTGAACCTACTCAGTAAGAGTGGTGAACCTACTCAGTAAGAGTGGTGAACCTACTCAGTAAGAGTGGTGAACCTACTCAGTAAGAGTGGTGAACCTACTCAGTAAGAGTGGTGAACCTACTCAGTAAGAGTGGTGAACCTACTCAGTAAGAGTGGTGAACCTACTCAGTAAGAGTGGTGAACCTACTCAGTAAGAGTGGTGAACCTACTCAGTAAGAGTGGTGAACCTACTCAGTAAGAGTGGTGAACCTACTCAGTAAGAGTGGTGAACCTACTCAGTAAGAGTGGTGAACCTACTCAGTAAGAGTGGTGAACCTACTCAGTAAGAGTGGTGAACCTACTCAGTAAGAGTGGTGAACCTACTCAGTAAGAGTGGTGAACCTACTCAGTAAGAGTGGTGAACCTACTCAGTAAGAGTGGTGAACCTACTCAGTAAGAGTGGTGAACCTACTCAGTAAGAGTGGTGAACCTACTCAGTAAGAGTGGTGAACCTACTCAGTAAGAGTGGTGAACCTACTCAGTAAGAGTGGTGAACCTACTCAGTAAGAGTGGTGAACCTACTCAGTAAGAGTGGTGAACCTACTCAGTAAGAGTGGTGAACCTACTCAGTAAGAGTGGTGAACCTACTCAGTAAGAGTGGTGAACCTACTCAGTAAGAGTGGTGAACCTACTCAGTAAGAGTGGTGAACCTACTCAGTAAGAGTGGTGAACCTACTCAGTAAGAGTGGTGAACCTACTCAGTAAGAGTGGTGAACCTACTCAGTAAGAGTGGTGAACCTACTCAGTAAGAGTGGTGAACCTACTCAGTAAGAGTGGTGAACCTACTCAGTAAGAGTGGTGAACCTACTCAGTAAGAGTGGTGAACCTACTCAGTAAGAGTGGTGAACTCAGTAAGAGTGGTGAACCTACTCAGTAAGAGTGGTGAACCTACTCAGTAAGAGTGGTGAACCTACTCAGTAAGAGTGGTGAACCTACTCAGTAAGAGTGGTGAACCTACTCAGTAAGAGTGGTGAACCTACTCAGTAAGAGTGGTGAACCTACTCAGTAAGAGTGGTGAACCTACTCAGTAAGAGTGGTGAACCTACTCAGTAAGAGTGGTGAACCTACTCAGTAAGAGTGGTGAACCTACTCAGTAAGAGTGGTGAACCTACTCAGTAAGAGTGGTGAACCTACTCAGTAAGAGTGGTGAACCTACTCAGTAAGAGTGGTGAACCTACTCAGTAAGAGTGGTGAACCTACTCAGTAAGAGTGGTGAACCTACTCAGTAAGAGTGGTGAACCTACTCAGTAAGAGTGGTGAACCTACTCAGTAAGAGTGGTGAACCTACTCAGTAAGAGTGGTGAACCTACTCAGTAAGAGTGGTGAACCTACTCAGTAAGAGTGGTGAACCTACTCAGTAAGAGTGGTGAACCTACTCAGTAAGAGTGGTGAACCTACTCAGTAAGAGTGGTGAACCTACTCAGTAAGAGTGGTGAACCTACTCAGTAAGAGTGGTGAACCTACTCAGTAAGAGTGGTGAACCTACTCAGTAAGAGTGGTGAACCTACTCAGTAAGAGTGGTGAACCTACTCAGTAAGAGTGGTGAACCTACTCAGTAAGAGTGGTGAACCTACTCAGTAAGAGTGGTGAACCTACTCAGTAAGAGTGGTGAACCTACTCAGTAAGAGTGGTGAACCTACTCAGTAAGAGTGGTGAACCTACTCAGTAAGAGTGGTGAACCTACTCAGTAAGAGTGGTGAACCTACTCAGTAAGAGTGGTGAACCTACTCAGTAAGAGTGGTGAACCTACTCAGTAAGAGTGGTGAACCTACTCAGTAAGAGTGGTGAACCTACTCAGTAAGAGTGGTGAACCTACTCAGTAAGAGTGGTGAACCTACTCAGTAAGAGTGGTGAACCTACTCAGTAAGAGTGGTGAACCTACTCAGTAAGAGTGGTGAACCTACTCAGTAAGAGTGGTGAACCTACTCAGTAAGAGTGGTGAACCTACTCAGTAAGAGTGGTGAACCTACTCAGTAAGAGTGGTGAACCTACTCAGTAAGAGTGGTGAACCTACTCAGTAAGAGTGGTGAACCTACTCAGTAAGAGTGGTGAACCTACTCAGTAAGAGTGGTGAACCTACTCAGTAAGAGTGGTGAACCTACTCAGTAAGAGTGGTGAACCTACTCAGTAAGAGTGGTGAACCTACTCAGTAAGAGTGGTGAACCTACTCAGTAAGAGTGGTGAACCTACTCAGTAAGAGTGGTGAACCTACTCAGTAAGAGTGGTGAACCTACTCTGAGTGGTGAACCTACTCTGAGTGGTGAACCTACTCTGAGTGGTGAACCTACTCAGAGTGGTGAACCTACTCAGAGTGGTGAACCTACTCAGAGTGGTGAACCTACTCAGAGTGGTGAACCTACTCAGAGTGGTGAACCTACTCAGAGTGGTGAACCTACTCAGAGTGGTGAACCTACTCAGAGTGGTGAACCTACTCAGTAAGAGTGGTGAACCTACTCAGTAAGAGTAGTGAACCTACTGACGGTACCACTGAGTGGTAAGCCGACGTCAGGTTGGTCACGTGACTGAGGGAGACGTCGGTACCTGAAATGCTAACTGGCACTTAAACCTAGTGGTTTCCCACTACATGGAAATAATATTAAAGCGTAACAAAACATAATATAATTCAATATTAGCATTAATATTAGCCTTAACATGTATATTATAAAATAAAGGGGGGCATATCCAATTATAAAATAAAATTGGTATGGCCATACTCGTAACACCTCCCCCCTCACGACCGCAGGTCGCACCAAGAAAAGTAACAAGGTTTATTTTTTAAACCTAAAAAAAATTCAAACCAAAAACTATTTCACAAAAAGGTAAGTCTCACGAGCCATGATGCTCTGAATTTCAGTGTATGTCACTATAACATATGCTTCATACTCTTGGGCTGCACTTCAGCGTACATGTAGAGACAGCAACATAGAGATGATCATGACTTCATAGAGCTGTCCTCTCCGACCTCTGCCAGCTCTATGAACAGGTTAAGAAAGAGTTCCCGGAAGACGAGAGGCGAAACATGGGAAATCGACCAAGATATTTCCACTTGGCTCTTGTATAGTAATCAAGTGACTTAAAGGACGTGTCAAGCAGCACTCTGGAGAGAAGTTTAGCTTTAAGTACCTGAAGGAAGTCTGCTTCCACAAGTTCCTGTCATTGTGGGTGCTCCAATTCATGAACAAAATCTTGTGCGAAGCCCTGCAGACATCAAGAAGTCTGGTTAATAATCGTTCCGCTGTGTACTCTGGTCTGGCTGCTTGATGCCTGTGGCCCTGAAGGTGGGACCAACAGTGGGCATCTGTGACTGCCTCAGCCAGTAAGCAGTGCAGTCCTCAGTGTCATAACCCACAGCCAGGACACCATGGTCCAGCTGCTCAGATACATTTTGGTTCATCATAATCATGACAAACTGGAATGAACTACGTGAAACCATCAATGGCAACAAAAACAGGTCCAACAGTAGCAACAGCTTTCTTCAAAGCCTCTTCACTTTCCTCGCTAATCAAAAAGTCAGTGTCTCCACACCTGACTTGCATGGGTAATACCAACATTTGTCATCCTCAGCTTCATAGGGGATGAATCTTCGGCATCAATTCCACCATTGTTCATTATCATACTTGAGAGAACAATCAACAAGGTTCTGCTCAGAGGGACTCGCCAGTTTACCAGTCTGGCGGAAATATGGACTCTTGCTCAGGGACTAACTTGTGATACAGAGGCTAGTGTGTCAGGAGAGTGTTGACTCCTGCTCAGGGACAAGCTTGCATGACAGAGGTTAGTATGTCAGAAGTGTAAGTGGTCTCCTGCTCAGGGACTAACTTATTCAACAGAGGCTAGTATGTCAGAAGTGTATGCCGACTTCTGCTCAGGGACTAGCTTATACGACAGTGGCTAGTATGTTAGGAGGCATATGCAGGCTTCTGCTCAGGGGCTAGAATTATTAAACAGACTAGTGTGTCAGAAGGCGTGCATGAAATATAAATCCTGTGAGTGAAATTTTTCCCAGGCACCAAGAACAACGACGTCTTTAAGAGAAAATGAAGAGCTTCCTGTAATGTCCGTCGAGTCTACTCCCATGTCCCTCTGCTGGACTTTTGTACCTTCAAAAACCTCTTCCAGGTGATGAAGGAAACTAAGCACAATGCTCCGACGAAAAGATGCAGCAGCACGAGACAATGTGGCGGAAACCGTTGAATTCAAGGTTATCTTGGGGCTCAGACAAACCGTTCCTCTGTCTCCTCTCAGCTGAGCCACAACACAAGTTGCTGAAGCAACGGCTCAGACAGTAAGACAGGACAACAACCGTTGGCTCACACGAGGAAAATACGAGAAAGCACACGTCTCTTGCCATGTGTGCCTTTGATAAGTCCGACTCAGACCGTGACTTTCCCGTCGTAAATATCCTGTCAAGAGCACTTTGTCTCAAGTGACAGTACTTTGATCACTTATTATTCATGTAGGCAAATTTTGTTGAATTCTCAATGATGTCACCCACGACTGTAGCGTGTCATCCGTGACTGTTGTGCAAGAGTAGCCCTTACAGTTTATCATCATCTCCGCTCACCCTCGTTCCAGAGCAGGAGAGGTGATAATATCACACCACACTTTTTCCATAAAAGCTTTAACAAATACAAATTTGTTTCTCATCTCTGTCTTCGACATCTCCAAATGACAGACCAACGAGACCAACAACACTACAAAGCAATTGTAGAAAGAGGCACCATCAGTATCAGCTAGAGCAGTAGCTGAACCAACAATGCCAATAAGGCTGCAGGACAGATTAATGAAGGACACTTCAACCTGCAGCAAACATCAAGGAACCAGAGAGTAGGTTCTGTTCCAAAATGTCATTACTTAACTTGTGCCTTCAATATACTAACTAGACTAACATGCATCTTCCCAGGACAGCAATGACTCTCAGAAAATAGATTCTTGGTCTTACGAGTGGCGCAAACAGCAGCACTGACCGTGCTAGCTCCCGTCGTGTGGATGCTCTTGGGAGCTCCAACATCTGAGGAGACAAACCAATCACCAGAGCTCCAAACTTCTAGGGAGACACTAAGAATGCCAAAATCAGTCCTTTCACTCGGCCCAGTAATGGAGTCGCCAATACCATTAGCAATGGGGAAGAGTAGGTAGACACACTGGACATAGTTCCTTATACCCCATGATTGCTTGTTTACTGGGAGAGTGGTAAGCGAGGGCCAAACATGAGCCATACTTGCTGAGAGTCAAACCCTCAAGTTACCAACTTCCTGTTCTAGAGATTCCTCTAATATTAAAGAATGTCGAATATTAAGTTAGGACCTAGCACCCCTATCTGGTGCCTTATAATGTCCTGACATTATGAAAATAAGTGTGTACCAAGAGATTATTTTATGCCAAAATATTGCACGAGGTAAAGAGCTAATTAATCATCTCCTTTTCCTTGGATCAAACTCCTCCCGGACAGGCCCCCATTTGTTACAAATCTCGTCTTCTTAACCTTCTCCAATGGTATGGTAGAGTGTTAAGGTAGCATTCTTGTTGAACATATGGCCTGTTTACGGTTATTGTAACAATAACTTTTAATAAGAATTCAGGATTACAAAACAAATAACTAAAACTTAAAATCTTTACTAGAAGAGTTTTAGCTTAATGTATGATATGTTATGATTAACATAAAATAAGGAGTTTAACTCTTACATTTCTCTTGGTACATACTAGTACATTGATATGAATAAATGAACCTCTTGAGGTTGAGCTTTGTACTAAAATCACCAATAATATGCACCTATAAGGGTTATTAAGACCTAGCCACAAAGTAACTTATAATGGTTATAAAGACTTATCTGAACTATCAATTCAGAGTATACAAGAACTCGTAAGTGACGGACTTAGTCTCATTTTCATCCAACATGACTAAGAATAGCTTAGACCACAAATTAACATCAAGGCCGACAAGGCTTATTCAGTCACATGGAAGATTAATTCACCCGAGCATAAATAACTCGAAAGTGACAAGCTTAAGAAAGGAAGTCAGTCATGAAAGAAAAACGACCACCACAGAAAACTTGACATGTCTTTATGAGAGGTCAATGAGTGAGGTATGCTCCCTTGGCTATGCAAGCCCAGACTAGAAGTGAGAGTGCTAGTCAGAGTGAGTGTGAAGGACCTGCTCTCAGTGAGTGCTGTAAGGGAGTATTCAGGTTCACGCGCGCGGTGCAAAAAAATATCGAAAAAATATGAAAATGGAGTTATTGTTACCAAAAAATAGCTGAACTTTCTGGCTACACTCTGGTATAATTATTATCCTTGTACGATGTTTCTAAAAGGAATTACAGCCATTTATAACAGGCATGGTGACAGTGCTGACGCGACATATTGCGTAAGAAGCGCTGACTCAGCTTTGTTGACGTTTTTGTGACGTTTTTCCCCGTGTTATTTTTATCGTTTTCTTATATCTTTATGTCTAATAGAAGCTTGCTGCAGCCGCAGCAAGCAGCAACAAGGCTGCTCCTATATCTTGCCGTCCCCTGGGCCTATCCGAACTCCAGTGATGGCCAAATTTGCAAGTACTGCTGCAACAACATGCAAGTTAACTATAGTTACATAAAAACTGACGGTGACGACAAGGAAATGGACTAAATATGACAGAAGAGGGACCGGCATTCAAGTACCAGACCTGCTGCCAGACGTGAACCAGACACAAGACGTTTTCCACTAAATGAAATAACTGACCTCCATATCAACTGCACCAGTGTTTAACGGGAAGACAACATGGCAGAAATCCTGATCAACTAAATCTCCAAGGAAATGCCAGGTCTGTAGGACTTTTTTCGTCAGTGCCAAACGAGGGAAAGATTTGAGCCTTTAAACATGGCTGACCGGCATTCAAACAGCAGCTACTGCCAGACGTACAACTAGCGAAGTGAAATTCTCATCTTTACTGACGTTCATCTGTTGACAGTAGCATCATATCTGTACCACCATCATATCACCTGTACCAGTGCTAACGAGAGGGAAACACAGGAGACATCGTCAAATCAACAGTATAAAACTCCAAGGTATAGGACGGTTATCCCTCAGTGCCAGTCGTGGGAAAGAAGTGAATAGGTAAATAGTCAAGGTTAATATTTTAGCAGCTGACCTATATTCAGCTGACCAGTGTACAGTGAGAGAATCATAGCAGAAAAAGCCAAATATATCTATAAACTCAAGGAAAGTCAGGTGGTGTTACTCCCCTCAGTGTTTTAAAAATGGCTGAGTCAGCAAAACAGGTCAGGAGACAACAACACGACACAACCCCCGATAAATGGAATTGAGGGGGATTTGGAAGGATAAAACCACTGATTAAACCTTTCTGGTCTACCAGAATGGAAAGGAGTTAGAAGTTAATTGGTGAAGCCAGACTGTGAAGTGAGGTGGGTAGGGGAGGGTGAATAAGGGGTTAAATGTAAGGGTGTTGTGAAGTTAAGGGAAAAGTGAGCAGTGAAGAGGGTTTTGAAGAGGAAATTTTACTAGTAATTCAGTGTAATTAAAGCAGATACTAAGTGTACTAGGGACTGGAAAAGAGAAATAAATATTATTGTATATGAGTAAAAGAGCGAAGAGTGAAAATGGCAGGCATTAGAGGGGTACAGGCTGCCATAATTATATTTATATTTCTTCTTCAATTCCATGAAGAAAGAAATCAGTCATGGGGGTTGGAAAAGGTGAATGGAGTAACAGCGCCCAGGACAGTAAAAGCCCAACAGTTGCCATCCTACCAGAAAAGTAAACCTCACTATCGCCGCAAGGTATGGCAACACCGCATACCCAAACAAAAACAATGGCACACAGCTCTTATTGTAGCGCTCTTAAGTGGTGATATCCAAATTAATCCAGGACCTCAAACTATTGTGCAGAGGCAAAACAGACAGATAAATGACGGCAATAATGACGGTCTAGTAGCTAGGGATGATAACCTTAACTCCATATGTAATGCATACATAGGTCAATGTGAGACAATACAGCCATTATTATCTCAAACACTACCAAACAGATGCATACACTGTACTAAAGTACGCATGAAAAACAGAAAAGGCACCTTATGTAAAATGTGTAAGGGGTGGGTGCATGATGGATGTATGTACAATTATAGCAACGGTGCCAGAATTCATTTTGTGTGTAACAAATGCACTTTGGCACAGTTACCCTTTAGCAGTGATGACATTGATTTACCTAATTTTAATACAAATGACCCATTGCCATATATTGATGATTATGATTGTTTTATGAAAACAGGATTTCACTTTATTCATGTCAATGCAAGATCACTTCTTCCTAAATTGGCAGAGATTAGGATTCTAGCTAACAAAATTAGGGCGGCAGTTATAACCATCTCTGAATCTTGGTTGGATGATACGGTGACTGACGACGAGGTCAAAATAGAAGGTTACAATATAAAACGCTTAGATAGGAACAGAAAGGGCGGTGGAGTATGTGCCTACATTACCTGGAGTTTACCTGGAGAGAGTTCCGGGGGTCAACGCCCCCGCGGCCCGGTCTGAGACCAGGCCTCCTGGTGGATCAGAGCCTGATCAACCAGGCTGTTGCTGCTGGCTGCACGCAAACCAACATATGAGCCACAGCCCGGCTGATCAGGAACTGACTTTAGGTGCTTGTCCAGTGCCAGCTTGAAGACTGCCAGGGGTCTGTTGGTAATCCCCCTTATGTGTGCTGGGAGGCAGTTGAACAGTCTCGGGCCCCTGACACTTATTGTATGGTCTCTTAACGTGCTAGTGACACCCCTGCTTTTCATTGGGGGGATGGTGCATCGTCTGCCAAGTCTTTTGCTTTCGTAGTGGGTGATTTTCGTGTGCAAGTTCGGTACTAGTCCCTCTAGGATTTTCCAGGTGTATATAATCATGTATCTCTCCCTCCTGCGTTCCAGGGAATACAGGTTTAGGAACCTCAAGCGCTCCCAATAATTGAGGTGTTTTATCTCTGTTATGTGTGCCGTGAAAGTTCTCTGTACATTTTCTAGGTCGGCAATTTCACCTGCCTTGAAAGGTGCTGTTAGTGTGCAGCAATATTCCAGCCTAGATAGAACAAGTGACCTGAAGAGTGTCATCATGGGCTTGGCCTCCCTAGTTTTGAAGGTTCTCATTATCCATCCTGTCATTTTTCTAGCAGATGCGATTGATACAATGTTATGGTCCTTGAAGGTGAGATCCTCCGACATGATCACTCCCAGGTCTTTGACGTTGGTGTTTCGCTCTATTTTGTGGCCAGAATTTGTTTTGTACTCTGATGAAGATTTAATTTCCTCATGTTTACCATATATGAGTAATTGAAATTTCTCATCGTTGAACTTCATATTGTTTTCTGCAGCCCACTGAAAGATTTGGTTGATGTCTGCCTGGAGCTTTGCAGTGTCTGCAATGGAAGACACTGTCATGCAGATTCGGGTGTCATCTGCAAAGGAAGACACGGTGCTGTGGCTGACATCCTTGTCTATGTCGGATATAAGGATGAGGAACAAGATGGGAGCGAGTACTGTGCCTTGTTCGGAACAGAGCTTTTCACCGTAGCTGCCTCGGACTTTACTCTGTTGACGACTACTCTCTGTGTTCTGTTAGTGAGGAAATTATAGATCCATCGACCGACTTTTCCTGTTATTCCTTTAGCACGCATTTTGTGCGCTATTACGCCATGGTCACACTTGTCGAAGGCTTTTGCAAAGTCTGTATATATTACATCTGCATTCTTTTTGTCTTCTAGTGCATTTAGGACCTTGTCGTAGTGGTCCAATAGTTGAGACAGACAGGAGCGACCTGTTCTAAACCCATGTTGCCCTGGGTTGTGTAACTGATGGGTTTCTAGATGCGTGGTGATCTTGCTTCTTAGGACCCTTTCAAAGATTTTTATGATATGGGATGTTAGTGCTATTGGTCTGTAGTTCTTTGCTGTTGCTTTACTGCCCCCTTTGTGGAGTGGGGCTATGTCTGTTGTTTTTAGTAACTGTGGGACGACCCCCGTGTCCATGCTCCCTCTCCATAGGATGGAAAAGGCTCGTGATAGGGGCTTCTTGCAGTTCTTGATGAACACAGAGTTCCATGAGTCTGGCCCTGGGGCAGAGTGCATGGGCATGTCATTTATCGCCTGTTCGAAGTCATTTGGCGTCAGGATAACATCGGATAGGCTTGTGTTAATCAAATTTTGTGGCTCTCTCATAAAAAATTCATTTTGATCTTCGACAATTAGAAATGACTTAGCTTACAACCCAAGACCTGATTTAAATAACAATAAACTGGAGATTCTATGGTTTGAAGTGCTGCTTCCCAAGACCAAACCCATCTTAGTAGGAACTAGTTACCGCCCTCCCACCCAGGACCAGTTCTTAGAAGACTTTTCCAGAGTCTTGTCCGGAGTTGAAAGCAATTGCGAAACAATAATACTGGGCGACTTCAATATCTGTTTTCAGCAACAGAATAACGGGCTATGCAAAAGGTATAAGCAAATTCTAGGATTAAATAGCTACACCCAACTAATTAATAAACCAACCCGGATCACACAGTTCTCAGCCACCCTAATTGACCACATACTTTGCAACCGCGCTGAGAACATTAGTCAGTCAGGCGTCATTACCACAGGTCTTAGTGATCATTTCATCATTTACTGCACTAGGAAAATCACTAGGGATAGGATAGGCCTACACAGGACAATAAAAATGAGGTCAACTAGAAACTACAGTAAAGAAACACTGGTAAATAGGCTACACAATTGTGACTGGACAGAGATAACAAGTTGCACGGACGTAAACGATGCCTGGGAAAAATTCAAAACAATGTTCACTACCATTCTTAATATTGCACCAGTTAAAGAGGTTAGGATTAAACGAAGAACTGAACCCTGGATGACTACTGAGATATTAGATAATATGAAATTCAGAGACCAGCTGCTAAAAAGATTTAAAGCAAACAGACAGGATATTGCAGCACTAAATGAATTCCAAAGGGTGAGGAACAGAGTACAGAGGCTTATAAAAGGAGCAAAGGCAAAGCACTATTGCTCAAAAATTGAAGAATATAAGCATAACCCCAGAAAGCTCTGGCAACAACTAAAACAGTTGGGATATAGCCATAAGCCAGTAGATAGGTCTAACATAGTACTCACTATCGATAATGAGGTATGCCACGAAACATCTAAGGTGGCAAATTGCTTTAATTCCTACTACACATCTGTTGCATCAACACTAGTAAGTAAACTACCAGCTGCATCAAATGCCTTTAACACAGACTCTGATAAGTTTCAAACATACTATACCAATAAAGGGGTAACCCCAAACAGTTGTCAACTAGTAAGTGTATCTCATGACTTCATTCAAAAAGAACTAAGCAGGTTAAACCCAACTAAGAGCACAGGCCCTGATAACATCCCATCTAAGTTCCTAAAAGATGGTGCTTTTGAACTGTCAATCCCTATTGCTCACATAATAAATCTATCAATCACCACTAATACCGTACCGGAGGGGTTCAAGGAGGCCAGAGTTACTCCTATCTTCAAGAAAAATAATAGGTCTGATGTAAGCAACTATAGACCTGTTAGTATACTCAGTATAATATCTAAAATTCTGGAGAGGGCGGTGTATTCTCAAGTAGTTAAGTACCTTAATGACAACAGCATTCTCCATAGCTATCAATCGGGCTTTAGAAGATCCTACTCAACCGATACCTCCCTTATTAATCTGATGGATTACCTGAGAACTGAAATGTCAAAAGGGAACCTCATAGGTATGGTAACCTTAGACCTGCAAAAGGCCTTCGATACTGTCAACCACAATATATTATGTAATAAACTTCAATCTATCGGTATAGGTTCTGTAGACTGGTTTAAGTCCTACCTTAGCAACAGGAGACAAATAGTCAAAATCAACAAAACGGAATCAGAACCCCTGCCGATAACATGTGGAGTTCCCCAAGGTAGTATTCTGGGTCCCTTACTATTCTTATGTTATGTCAATGATATGCCTATCAGTGTCAAGTGCAAACTCCTACTGTATGCAGATGACAGTGCTCTGTTAGTGACAGGTAAAGACCCAAAAGATATTGCTAATGTTTTAACACTGGAACTGGAGTCCTGCAGCAAATGGTTAGTAGACAACAAACTATCATTACACCTAGGGAAAACTGAAGCCATTCTCTTTGGAACGAAACATAAACTGAGAAGGGTAAATAATTTTAATGTTCAGTGTAATGGGGAGTCCATCACTTTGGTTTCATCAGTTAAATATCTGGGAATCCCCTTTGACCCATGCATGTCAGGAGAATTGATAGGGAACAGTGTAGTAAAGAAAGCGAATGCCAGGCTGAAGTTCTTGTATAGACAAGCACAGTGTCTACCAGGCTCGCAGGACCCTATGTCTAGCCCTTATACAATGCCATATGGATTACGCTTGCTCTTCTTGGTACTCTGCCTTGACAAAAAAACTGAAAGATAGACTGCAAATCACCCAGAACAAAATCGTAAGATTCATCCTGGGGCTGGGACCAAGAGAACATGTAGGCCAGGATGAATTACAGCAGTTGGATATGCTGAATGTTGAAGACAGAGTAAAACAACTGAAGCTAAATCATGTTTATAAAATTGCTCACGAACAGTGTCCAGAATATCTTGCTGTCAATTTTGTCAAGGTTGGGAACCAAAGCAAACATAGTACTAGGGGGAGAGAGCACAACTTTGTAGTACCCACAGTCAGTGGCCAGGCTTCAAACACCTTTTATTGTACAGCAATAAAGGAATGGAACAGACTACCCACAAATGTCAAGGCCAGTCATAGCTTGAACCAGTTCAAGAAGACTGCCAAAAAGTGTCTGATGAATGAAGCAACAGAAAGGGAGGGGAATGATTTTCTATTTTTTAGCTAAAATACGTGTAAATTTTACCTTATCCCTAGTAATGACCCTCGTATTGTAGATAGTCGTAATGACCCTCGGGTAGTAGATAGTCTTAATGACCCTCGTATTGTAGATAGTCTTAATGACCCTCGTATTGTAGATAGTCTTAATGACCCTCGTGTAGTAGATAGTCTTTTTAGTATGATAATAAGATGTTATCTTCATTATAGAATAATAAGAAAATATTATAACCTTTATATTATAATAATAAGGTAAAAGGACCCCAATGGAAATAAGTCACTCTGTCTGACTTTTTTGGGTTATCCTAGGTTCTCTACACATATGCTGCTATGTATGATAATTCTATGTAACTGTATTGTGTATACCTGAATAAATTTACTTACTTACAAATTCACCATCTGAGATCATGCCAGAGTGGGCGGAGCTAATATGATCAAGTAACCAGTCAGGTACCCTGGGTATAGTACCCAAAATGGCCAACACCTCCAGCCAACAAAATATTCCATAAATATTCCATACCCACGCTAATATCAATTATAAGGCTTATTTATCTATCACAATTGATCTATTATGACATAATGCAATATAATAATAGCATATAAACATAAAAAGTACACCTTAAAAAAATATATATAGCATAATATGACGCCCCAGGGAAAAAATTTCTATCGATATTTCCCCTGAAGGTGAAGAGAGGGTCCGCCCTCTCTCATCAGTGATGAGAGAAAACGGATTTACAATGGTTAACTGTAATAAACACTCGTAGGTCGCGGAAAAAGTGTAAAATAAGGCGAATTTTTCGGGGAAAAAAATTATTTCCCGGGCAGCGGGGGTGCCGCGCGCTTCGGCCTATATCTCGAAAGTAACTTATTTACCTATTTAGGGGGACTGCATCCTTATTTATGAATGAATTGACTTGATTTTCACAACAAACATAGGAGAATGATTGATTTACACGAAAATACGTACCTTTCTGAACTATCCGAAATATTTTTAGATTTATGTGGGAAACAAGACCGACATCTTCCAATATGACAAAAAAGTTATGAAACTTATTTTTTTTTTAGCATGAAGATAAGGTTTATTTTAGAAAAGGTACGTAGTTCATGATGGAATTAGAGGTGTTCTATCAGCAGCAAGTGTCAAAACCACTTTTCCAAGTACCACTGAGAAGGACTCCCCTGCCAAATGCAATTTTTCGTAAATTTTGCATATTTCATTTACTTTTTGGCCGATATGATTGAAACTTCAGCACAGGATGTTTTATATAAGCTTCTAATAGTACACCAAAAATGAACGTAATCGGTTGAAAAATAAAGAAGTCGATATGTTACACCTGACTGCTCCCGTAAAGCTACTCTGAGTAGTGAACCTGCTCTGAGCAAGAGCTGAGAACCTACTCTGAGCAGGTGCTGTGAACCTAATGGCGGTACCACTGAGTGGTAAGCCGACGTCAGGTTGGTCACGTGACTGAGGGAGACCTCAGTACCTGAACTGCTAACGGCACTTAAACCTAGTGGTTTCCCACTACATGGAAATAATATTAAAGCGTAACGAAACATAATATAATACAATATTAGCATTAATATTAGCCTTAACATGTATATTATAAAATAAAGGGGCATATCCAATTATAAAATAAAACTGGTATGGCCATACTCGTAACACTCATGCACTGTAGTGCTAGCCAGTTTCCTCTGAATCACCTGGCTAAGGACGCATTCTGAATCATCCTCATCATGCAAATCTCTGAAACTGTTTGTCAAGCTCATAATTTCAATACGGAACTTCTCTAGGCTTTGACGGTCATGTCGGCAAGCCTCTAGATCCAACAACCGATAAAGTATGGCCACTTTTATCTCCTCAGTGTTGCCAAACATGTCTTCTAATTGGTCTTTGGCATGTTGGTAATTAGTGTCAGTAATCTGGTAGTGCCGATCCAGGTCTAAGGCTTTACCCTTGAGCTGCGACCGCAAATACTGCAATTTGACGGCATCTGACAAATCGTTCCTGTCATCTATCTGGGCTTTAAACTGATCCCAGAAAGCAATGTACTCAGTTAGGGTTCCGTCAAATATCGGTAAATTCAACTGGGACAACCTGGGCAACATATTGACAGGTGTGTGGCTGTTTGGGGTACCTGCGGTGTTCGACACCACCCTTGGAATACTAGCCTTTAATGTACTTAACTTATCTTTGTACGTATTCATCTCCTGATGACAATCTACATCATCCTTAGTGAATTCGTCCAGAGCCTGCTGAAGACTACCCTGGGATTCATTATCCTCAATAGCATGTAGCTCATATGCTGAGAATGCTTGTTCATAGGCTTCCCATTTTTCCCCCAAACTCTTCAAGCAAGCTTGCAAATCATCGCAGTCTTCGTTACTGCATTGGCAAGTAGCCTTGCACCTGTTCCGCGTTCTGTTCAGATGCCCTTTGTATGCCGCCACTGATCATTTTAATTTTGTTAACACTGAACCAGATTCTCCTGAACTCCCATCTGCCATTGTCGAAGTTTAAAGAGGAGTGTGACACTAATTGTACTTTACCCAGTCCACTCCACAGCACGTCACGGTGTTAGGTGAGAATGAACGAGTCTCAAGGCTTCTCAACAAGCTTGACAATTCCCTTTGTTATATTGACTCTACTCTGACTTAAAATGTACACTGTTAGCTCTCAAATCCCAATCAAAATGTGTATCGATGTGAAAGCTTAACCTAGCACTTTCCTGTACAATGTCAGCAAATAATTACAGGACTTAACCTAGTGTCAAGTACAATTCACAAATCCCACATTAACATGAATCAAAGACAATGAAAATCACACAATAAAAAGTGCAGTATAAAAATTAAAAAATCACTTAATTTGCACAAGTAAATTCAACAATTCAACTTGTGAAACAGTAAATGAATAATGTATGTAAATAGCTTGGCCTAGCTTACTCAGTCTAGTGTGGATGGTTGGATAAGGTAAATCCTAACCTAGCTAGTGTGCTATAGCTTAAACCTGGCTTTATAACTCCATGTAAATAATAACTAGGTTAAATATGTCCTAGCTACTATAACTGATGTAAATATTGCACAAGCCTAGCCTAACTGTGGCTCCCTTGCAAATCCACTAAGTAATTAACACACAAGTCTCCTACTCTGGATTACTTGTAATCACTGTAAATAATTAAATTCACAAGCTTCTCTAGCCTACCTGGCCTGCCTGTAAATTACTGCAAATAACTTCTTTGTATAGTCAGCTTGGCCTAGCCTCTGTGTAACTCTGGGCCTAGGTGTGCTAACTTAACCTAACTCTGTTAAACCGGTTCCTAACTGTGGCCTAGCTATGATAGCTAAACCTAGCTATTCCACATCACGGTTTCGAAGGACCACTTTTGTGAAAATTTGTGTGGACTGCCTCCAAGTGAGTCGCCTACCCTGGCAAACTCTGTTGACACCGAGCTCTGAGGTGGGTACCTCAGCCTCACAAGTGGCTTATAGGACAGATTTTCACAAATGATTGATGTTGCAAGAAACTCGCCTGCATGCACGTATAAAGGTACTAACTTACTTGGTGTTGCAGCATATATCCTGATCTTCAACTTCCCTAAGCTTAGCCTTAGCCCCTCTGGACTTCCCCTCAGAAACCACGTGCAACCGGGAGCCTTAATTCCTGCAATATTCAGGAATATTGCCTGCACCTCAGAAATTCCTATATCCAAGAGGGTGTGTATCCCCTAGTATAACTATGCAGACACGGACACTAGCTTCCAGACTGACAAGAGACGCTGGTACTTACTGGGCATGCACTGCCTGCTGCGCAAAGGGCCTACAGATCAACTCACAATTCTCCCCAGACACTGGCCAGAAATCTACGAGATAAAGTGGAGGTCTTGTCTTACTGTATGGGCCTGACGGAGGTCATCTATGGTACATCGAGGTGCCTCTACCAGATTTCCCCAGGTCTCAAATGTGAAGACACATGGGGGGCGCCGTCTGCTGCTCACGGCACGTCTTGTCCAGTTGGTGTCTGTCTTAAGAAGAACAAGCTGGTCTCTCTTCCAGACCCTCGTCTCTTCGTTCAAACTAGGGCTGCCAGTTCTCCCTAGCTAACTTATCCTAGTGTTTGCCTACATTATCGGCCTATTACTACCCATGTTAAGGTCTTAGGTCTACATTATTATTATCTACAGTTGCCTCAATGATCCTAATATTAGTGTACTACCAGTAAAACTGCCTACTCCTTCCCTGAATGGTAAATCTATAAATTAAATAAGCTTACCAACCACGCCAACTCAGGGAGAACGCTTTTTGTTTGGGTGGGTTTAAGGGCCACCCAGCTCAGCCGTTCCATTACGGACTTGCTGAGATCCCTTGGTTCGCCGTGTCTGTCCTGTGGAACTTTAGGGACCAAATAAATTTCCATATCTATGGTTCAATCCCCAGCAAGTGTAAAAGGAAGCATTGGGCGTGTTTCCTTAAACCTGCTGTCCTGTTCACCTAGCAAACAAATACCTGGGTGTTAGTTCACTGATGTAGGTCGCATCTTGGGAGACAAGATTGAGGATCCCAATGGAAATAAGACAGTCCCTTGATGACGCACTGCCTTTTTTGGGGCTATCCTTGGTGGGCAACCCTCCGGGGGTTAAAAATACAAAAAATCTTATCTTCACCGGTATCAAGACACCTTCATTAACGAGTCAGCAGAGCAAAAAGAGAGGATGTACGACGCCTTGATACATTGTCAGTTATTCGGTTAGTTGTTAGTTGTGCCGCCTGAGTGGTTAGTCTCCCCGTGCTCATCCTGTGAGCGGTAGGTGCCTTGACACCAGTGAAGGACTCTTATTTAAAGAATTAAAAGTTGCCCTCTCCTTCCTTCGATCGAATCTGAACCAAGGCACTGTAAAAACCCGTACTAGCTTAGAATTCCTCATGAATATATTAATAGCAAATCGATCTACGGGTTTCTACGGCCACTGGGGAAAGCTGGTTAATGTTACTTCCTCAGGCGGAGTGTAGGCGCCTGGCTCTTCCGACGTTGAGCCTTCAGACAGCGGGTGTCTGGAGCTGTGTCTGGCATCTTGCATGTTGTGTTGTTCCTGATTTGAGAAATTACATGCACAAGCTTCACTATTAATTTTATATATGTAATTTGGGTAAGATGCAATTAAGACATTTATTACTCACCAGTTTTTTGTTACACCTCTGAGGCAAGTGGGACTTAGGTAACAATAGGTCGCAGGACAGTGGCTCCTCCGATGCCCACCTTCCCAACAACACTCACACTAAGCGGGAACTAAAATTATATATTAATATTTAAGAAAACTAGTAACTCTGGTAAGATTGTATTGGTGGACTGAATGAATTGGTTTTGATTTGACTGAATACGTATTAGGGTCTATTACACTTGATATCGACACTATAACAGCATATGGTGAACACATTAACTAAATTATTAATATAAACACACACCATTTGGATCACAGGTGGAACACATCTTAACCCTACCTAGACTGGTAGAAATACGAAGGGCAACGTTAAACTCCTGCACAAAATAGGTTAGTATTACTTATCCAAGGCGTGTTGTAAGGAAGTCACCAGTGTCCTTCAATATTTTCCAGTCTTGCCACTCTGTTATAGTGGTTTTACACAAATTGGCTTCCCATTCGGCAGTAGCGGGCATTACTCCATTATTTGATTGTCGTCTGAGACCGCTCCACTCAAATTTTGCCCTGATGACGTCCGATTCAATTCGACTGTTATTTGACCAGTATTCCCCTCTCCTCTCTCTGCGACTGCTGATTCTTTTTTCGCTCGAAAAATTAAATTTAGATCAGCAGCAACACATTTTACACATTTACATTATTGAAATTTATACATTATAAATTTACGAAAATTATACCAAATTTTCCAGTTAAAACAAATTATTACTCTAATGATGTAAATTTAATATATAAAAGGGCGACTGTTCAAGATCAACTCTCTAATCAAAGGTGAGGGGCTCTTGATCCAGGGAACTGGACCAGATCTCCCCTTCCTTGGACTGAATATGATTCTCGCATTTCTCATGTGCTGTATGAACTCTACGGGTTTAGCGCTTCCCAATGAATGCAATAATGATCAAAATCAGCCCTTAAAAATTAATAAGGTAAACAATGCCATATAGTCTTCAGTGTGACGGTATTGTTGCATCACGCCAGCGAAGATCATTTATCATTGTGGTCAAATTATAAATTGAATTATCACGAGATCTGTACTTCTGTTGTGCCAAGGTAAGGCATAAACAAATATAATTACCTCCTAATCACTAATAAGCATATTTTTTTGTGTTTTGTCCCGTTGAAGGAGAATATATTGACATCTCTCAACATGTGCGGGAAGACAGCCAAGGCAACGTTATGACGTTGTTTTACAGAGACTCTTGAGAAGATTTGTCGAGTTATTACCCTATTACCTGAAGTTTACCTGGAGAGAGTTCCGGGGGTCAACGCCCCCGCGGCCCGGTCTGTGACCAGGCCTCCTGGTGGATCAGAGCCTGATCAACCAGGCTGTTGCTGCTGGCTGCACGCAAACCAACGTACGAGCCACAGCCCGGCTGGTCAGGAACCGACTTCAGGTGCTTGTCCAGTGCCAGCTTGAAGACTGCCAGGGGTCTGTTGGTAATCCCCCTTATGTATGCCAGGAGGCAGTTGAACAGTCTCGGGCCCCTGACACTTATTGTATGGTCTCTTAACGTGCTAGTGACACCCCTGTTTTTCATTGGGGGGATGGTGCATCGTCTGCCAAGTCTTTTGCTTTCGTAGTGAGTGATTTTCGTGTGCAAGTTCGGTACTAGTCCCTCTAGGATTTTCCAGGTGTATATAATCATGTATCTCTCCCTCCTGCGTTCCAGGGAATACAGGTTTAGGAACCTCAAGCACTCCCAGTAATTGAGGTGTTTTATCTCCGTTATGCGCGCCGTGAAGGTTCTCTGTACATTTTTCTAGGTCACCAATTTCACCTGCCTTGAAAGGTGCTGTTAGTGTGCAGCAATATTCCAGCCTAGATAGAACAAGTGACCTGAACAGTGTCATCATGGGCTTGGCCTCCCTAGTTTTGAAGGTTCTCATTATCCATCCTGTCATTTTTCTAGCAGATGCGATTGATACAATGTTATGGTCCTTGAAGGTGAGATCCTCCGACATGATCACTCCCAGGTCTTTGACGTTGGTGTTTCGCTCTATTTTGTGGCCAGAATTTGTTTTGTACTCTGATGAAGATTTAATTTCCTCATGTTTACCATATCTGAGTAATTGAAATTTCTCATCGTTGAACTTCATATTGTTTTCTGCAGCCCACTGAAAGATTTGGTTGATGTCCGCCTGGAGCTTTGCAGTGTCTGCAATGGAAGACACTGTCATGCAGATTCGGGTGTCATCTGCAAAGGAAGACACGGTGCTGTGGCTGACATCCTTGTCTATGTCGGATATGAGGATGAGGAACAAGATGGGAGCGAGTACTGTGCCTTGTGGAACAGAGCTTTTCACCGTAGCTGCCTCGGACTTTACTCTGTTGACGACTACTCTCTGTGTTCTGTTAGTGAGGAAATTATAGATCCATCGACCGACTTTTCCTGTTATTCCTTTAGCACGCATTTTGTGCGCTATTACGCCATGGTCACACTTGTCGAAGGCTTTTGCAAAGTCTGTATATATTACATCTGCATTCTTTTTGTCTTCTAGTGCATTTAGGACCTTGTCGTAGTGATCCAATAGTTGAGACAGACAGGAGCGACCTGTTCTAAACCCATGTTGCCCTGGGTTGTGTAACTGATGGGTTTCTAGATGGGTGGTGATCTTGCTTCTTAGGACCCTTTCAAAGATTTTTATGATATGGGATGTTAGTGCTATTGGTCTGTAGTTCTTTGCTGTTGCTTTACTGCCCCCTTTGTGGAGTGGGGCTATGTCTGTTGTTTTTAGTAACTGTGGGACGACCCCAGTGTCCATGCTCCCTCTCCATTGTGATGAATGGTTTGAAAAGTAAGTAAGTAAGTAAGTAAGTAAGTTTATTCAGGTATACACAAATACAGTTACATAGAATTATCATACATAGCAGCATATGTGTAGAGAACCTAGGATAACCCAAAAAAGTCAGACAGAGTGACTTATTTCCATTGGGGTCCTTTTACCTTATTATTATAGTATAAAGGTTATAATATTTTCTTATTATTCTACAATGAAGATAACATCTTATTATCATACTAAAAAGACTATCTGCTACATCAAGGTCATTAAGACTATCTACAATACGAGGGTCATTACAAGGAATAAGGTAAAATTTACACGTATGTTAGCTAAAAAATAGAAAATCATTCCCCTCCCTTTCTGTAGCTACATTCATCAGACACCTTTTGGCACTCTTCTTGAACTGGTTCACGCTATGACTGGCTTTGACATGTGCGGGTAGTCTGTTCCATTCCTTTATTGCTGTACAATAAAAGGTGTTTGAAGCCTGGCCACTGACTGTGGGTACTACAAAGTTGTGCTCTCTCCCCCTAGTACTATGATTGCTTTGGTTCCCAACCTTGACAAAATTGACAGCAAGATATTCTGGACATTGTTTGTGAGCAATTTTATAAACATGATTTAGCTTCAGTTGTTTTACTCTGTCTTCAACATTCAGCATATCCAACTGCTGTAATTCATCCTGGCCTACATGTTCTCTTGGTCCCAGCCCCAGGATGAATCTTACGATTTTGTTCTGGGTGATTTGCAGTCTATCTTTCAGTTTTTTTGTCAAGGCAGAGTACCAAGAAGAGCAAGCGTAATCCATATGGCATTGTATAAGGGCTAGACATAGGGTCCTGCGAGCCTCAGTAGGTAGACACTGTGCTTGTCTATACAGGAACTTCAGTTTGGCATTCGCTTTCTTTACTACACTGTTCCCTATCAATTCTCCTGACATGCATGGGTCAAAGGGGATTCCCAAATATTTTACTGATGAAACCAAAGTGATGGGCTCCCCATTACATTGAACATTAAAATTATTTACCCTTCTCAGTTTGTTTCGTGCCAAAGAGAATGGCTTCAGTTTTCCCTAGGTGTAATGATAGTTTGTTGTCTACTAACCATTTGCTGCAGGACTCCAGTTCCAGTGTTAAAACATTAGCAATATCTTGCGGGTCTTTACCTGACACTAACAGAGCACTGTCATCTGCATACAGTAGGAGTTTGCACTTGACACTGATAGGCATATCATTGACATAACATAAGAATAATAAGGGACCCAGAATACTACCTTGGGGAACTCCACATGTTATCGGCAGGGGTTCTGATTCTGTTTTGTTGATTTTGACTATTTGTCTCCTGTTGCTAAGGTAGGACTTAAACCAGTCTACAGAACCTATACCAATAGCTTGAAGTTTATTACATAATATATTGTGGTTGACAGTATCGAAGGCCTTTTGCAGGTCTAAGGTTACCATGCCTATGAGGTTCCCCTTTGACATTTCAGTTCTCAGGTAATCCATCAGATTAATAAGGGAGGTGTCGGTTGAGTAGGATCTTCTAAAGCCCGATTGATAGCTATGGAGAATGTTGTTGTCATTAAGGTACTTAACTACTTGAGAATACACCGCCCTCTCTAGAATTTTAGATATTATACTGAGTATACTAACAGGCCTATAGTTGCTTACATCAGACCTACTATTTTTCTTGAAGATAGGAGTGACTCTGGCCTCCTTGAACCCCTCCGGTACTGTATTAGTGGTGATTGATAGATTTATTATGTGAGCAATAGGGATTGACAGTTCAGAAGCACCATCTTTTAGGAACTTAGACGGGATGTTATCAGGGCCTGTGCTCTTAGTTGGGTTTAACCTGCTTAGTTCTTTTTGAATAAAGTCATGAGATACACTTACTAGTTGACAACTGTTTGGGGTTACCCCTTTATTGGTATAGTATGTTTGAAACTTATCAGAGTCTGTGTTAAAGGTATTTGATGCAGCTGGTAGTTTACTTACTAGTGTTGATGCAACAGATGTGTAGTAGGAATTAAAGCTATTTGCCACCTAAGATGTTTCGTGGCATACCTCATTATCGATAGTGAGTACTATGTTAGACCTATCTACTGGCTTATGGCTATACCCCAACTGTTTTAGTTGTTGCCAGAGCTTTCTGGGGTTATGCTTATACTCAATTTTTGAGCAGTAGTGCTTTGCCTTTGCTCCTTTTATAAGTCTCTGTACTCTGTTCCTCACCCTTTGGATTTCATTTAGTGCTGCAATATCCTGTCTGTTTGCTTTAAATCTTTTTAGCAGCTGGTCTCTGAATTTCATATTATCTAATATCTCAGTATTCATCCAGGGCTCAGTTCTTCGTTTAATCCTAACCTCTTTAACTGGTGCAATATTATCAAGGATGGTAGTGAACATTGTTTTGAATTTTTCCCAGGCATCGTTTACGTCCGTGCAACTTGTTATCTCTGTCCAGTCACAATTGTGTAGCCTATTTACCAGTGTTTCTTTACTGTAGTTTCTAGTTGACCTCATTTTTATTGTCCTGTGTAGGCCTATCCTATCCCTAGTTATTTTCCTGGTGCAGTAAATGATGAAATGATCACTAAGACCTGTGGTAATGACGCCTGACTGACTAATGTTCTCAGAGCGGTTACAAAGTATGTGGTCAGTTAGGGTGGCTGAGAACTGTGTGATCCGGGTTGGAGTATTAATTAGTTGAGTGTAACTATTTAATCCTAGAATTTGCTTATACCTTTTGCATAGCCCGTTATTTTGCTGCTGAAAACAGATATTAAAGTCGCCCAGTATTATTGTCTCGCAATTGTTTTCAACTCCGGACAAGACTCTGGAAAAGTCTTCTAAGAACTGGTCCTGGGTAGGAGGGCGGTAACTAGTTCCTACTAAGATGGGTTTGGTCTTAGGAAGCAGCACTTCAAACCATAGAATCTCCAGTTTATTGTTATTTAAATCAGGTCTTGGGTTGTAAGCTAAGTCATTTCTAATGTAGGCACATACTCCACCACCCTTTCTGTTCCTATCTAAGCGTTTTATATTGTAACCATCTATTTTGACCTCGTCGTCAGTCACCGTATCATCCAACCAAGATTCAGAGATGGTTATAACTGCCGCCCTAATTTTGTTAGCTAGAATCCTAATCTCTGCCAATTTAGGAAGAAGTGATCTTGCATTGACATGAATAAAGTGAAGGCCTGTTTTCATAAAACAATCATAATCATCAATATATGGCAATGGGTCATTTGTATTAAAATTAGGTAAATCAATGTCATCACTGCTAAAGGGTAACTGTGCCAAAGTGCATTTGTTACACACAAAATGATTTCTGGCACCGTTGCTATAATTGTACATACATCCATCATGCACCCACCCCTTACACATTTTACATAAGGTGCCTTTTCTGTTTTTCATGCGTACTTTAGTACAGTGTATGCACCTGTTTGGTAGTGTTTGAGATAATAATGGCTGTATTGTCTCACATTGACCTATGTATGCATTACATATGGAGTTAAGGTTATCATTCCTAGCTACTAGACCGTCATTATTGCCGTCATTTATCTGTCTGTTTTGCCTCTGCACAATAGTTTGAGGTCCTGGATTAATTTGGATATCACCACTTAAGAGCGCTACAATAAGAGCTGTGTGCCACTGTTTTTGTTTAGGTATGCGGTGTTGCCATACCTTGCGGCGATAGTGACATTTACTTTTCTGGTAGGATGGCAACTGTTGGGCTTTTACTGTCCAGGGCGCTGTTACTCCATTCATCTTTTCCAGCCCCCATGACTGATTACTTTCTTCATGGAATTGAAGAAGAAATATAAATATAATTATGGCAGCCTGTACCCCCCTAATGCCTGCCATTTTCACTCTTCGCTCTTTTACTCATATACAATATTTATTTCTCTTTTCCTTTCCCTAGTACACTTAGTATCTGCTTTAGCAATCACCACTGAATTACTAGTAAAATTTCCTCTTCAAAACCCTCTTCACTGTTCACTTTTCCCTGGTTTTATCCTTCCAAATCCCCCTCAGTTCCATTTATCGGGGGTTGTGTGGTGTTGTTGTCTCCTGACCTGTTTTGCTGATTCAGCCATTTTTAAAACACTGAGGGGAGTAACGCCACCTACAACCTGACTTTCCTTGAGTTTATAGATATATTTGGCGTTTTCTGCTATGATTCTCTCACTGTACACTGGTCAGCTGAATATAGGTCAGCTACTATAACATTAACCTTGACTGTTTAACTATTCACTTCTTTCTCACGACTGGCACTGAGGGATATCCGACCTATAACCTTGGAGTTTTGTACTGTTGATTTGACGATGTCTCCTGTGTTTCCCTCTCGTTAGCACTGGTACAGGTGATATGATGATGGTACAGATATGATGCTACTGTCAACAGATGAACGTCAGTAAAGATGATAATTTCACTTCGCTAGTTGTACGTCTGGCAGTAGCGGCTGTTTGGATGCCGGTCAGCCATGTTTAAATGCTCAATTCTTTCCCTCGTTTGGCACTGAAGAAAAAAGTCCTACAGACCTGTCATTTCCTTGGAGATTTAGTTGATCAGGTTTTCTGCCATGTTGTCTTCCCGTTAAACACTGGTGCAGTTGATATGGAGGTCAGTTATTTCATTGTAGTGGAAAACGTCTCATGTCTGGTTCACGTCTGGCAGCAGGTCTGGTACTTGAATGCCGGTCCCTCTTTTGTCATATTTAGTCCATTTCGTTGTCGTCACCGTCAGTTTTTATGTCACTATAGGTTCCTTGCATGTTGTTGCAGCAGTACTTGCCAACTTGGCCATCACTGGAGTTCGGATAGGCCCAGGGGACGGCAAGATGTAGGAGCAGCCTTGTTGCTGCTTGCTGCGGCTGCGGCCGCTACAACTGGACAAGTTGAAGATTGAGACACTTATGCAACATATGGGAATCTTTATTCAGGAAACGTTTCGCTACACAGTGGCTTTATCAGTCCAATACAAAGCAGGAAGCTATAAGGAGAGGAGTAGTTTGAGGTAATCAGTCCCTCAGCCTGGAGTCGATGTGTTCAGTCCATCAGTCTTGTAGAATGTACAGCATAGGACCGTAGCAGTGTTATATACTGTAGTCAGGTGAGGCGAAGTGTCTCAATCTATTACCCTCTTCTTTATGTGGGAGGAGGGAAAAATGTCTTCATGCAAGTGAAGGGCTTTTGATCCAAGAAACTGAAGCTAGCCTATTCAGAGCAAACTTAATTACGCATCACCTATCCCATTCTCAGGCCTCGTTTAATAATCTTTACGAATTAGCGATTCATAATTAATGTAATATTACTAATAATTCAAAAAAATGCTACAGGTGCCCCCAAACAAAAGGATGTGAGGAAGCATTTCTGAACCTGACTAACTTATTCATTGCTTTTAAAGAAATATTTCAGCATCCTGTGCGTTTTCCTTCAGGGTAGTGATCTGCCCAGAGTCACCCCGAGCAGAGTCTTCATCTTCCATGGGATCCTTCAGTTTTCAGGACCCAATGCCCTACCTGGCGGCGGGGATGAGGGCCGTTGTCCAGGATTGCGTCAGTAAGAGCTTCACACCTGCAGAATTGAGGACTTGGAATATGCTCTCCAGGTGGGTAGAGTTGGATCTTAATTTACATAGTTGAGACTGAAATATGCTCACAAGTTAAGGAAGACATACTTAGGGTTATTAGTCCATGATAGTCTTACAAAGTCCAGTAGTGTGGTGTATTTTACCTGGAGGCTCTTTCCTAGGATGCGACCCACAACAATCGGATAAAATTAGATGTTTCTTTAGATACTATTAGATGACCATATATAGCAAGTGTTATGAGACTTACCCACACATGATCAGCATGGGCATCAATCCTCGGTCCCTTCGGTTACGAGCCTAACATTCTAACATTTATCTACAGTCTGGAATGTAACTTACAGTAGAGTTTGTTCTTTGTTAGACTAGTAATGTGCTCAA
Source organism: Cherax quadricarinatus (assembly GCF_038502225.1). NCBI lineage: Eukaryota > Metazoa > Arthropoda > Malacostraca > Decapoda > Parastacidae > Cherax > Cherax quadricarinatus. Next base: position 13,541,652 of record NC_091317.1, read on the forward strand.
CATATTGAGTGTGAACCCCAGATGCACTTGTTAATGCTTGACTAAATAATTTAGACAACACCACGACCTTTGTTAGTTCTGCTTCTTTACAAATAACAAATCGCATACACGAGTTATACTCTCCAGGTGCTGGGGAAAGCTAATGGTGTTTCAAGAGTAATATACTTGCCTTATAACACACCACCAGTGTCATGTCACTATGTGTGCATCATGACTCTTCGGTACAGGACCAGGAGGAAACTTAGCCTTCGCATGAGTCCATCCCTAACGGTGTTCTGGGCGATGGGGTTTGTGGTACGGTGGGTGTTCCTCATGCCAGTGCGGGTGTTGCTGCTGGTTCTCAGTCTTACTACCTTGGTAGTCCTGTGCTCTGCAGTTGGTCTTCTTCCCACCAGCGACTTCAAGCGACGCCTCAACGCAGGTGTCGTCACCTGGTGTTTTGACTTTATTGCTGGATCACTCTCTGTTGTTGCCAGGTAGGGATACCAGTGTGTTTTCTTGCGCAGTATATGCAAAAGTGTCACATTGCGTAACAATAACAATATAATGTTCATATATCTAGTGAGCATATGATTATATATGCCTGAACTTTGAGGAATTACTTTCATTTACTTAGAATAACACAAAAAGCATATTAGATGACATCTTATCTCCTTTTTTAGAATTATTGTTAATTTATTCTGTTAAAAAATGGCCTAAATGTTCCTCAAAGATTTCACAACAGTGAGAACCGGCCCACCCATGGCATCGTAGTGGCCAACCATACATCACCTATTGACTCCATGGTACTGGCTACTGACCAGTGCTATGACATGGTAGGTCCTACTGATTTACTAGTGTTATATTATTATTCTTACATTCAACAGGAAGCGTTCAACCATAGGAGTTACAAAGCGTTTAGGGAATGGGAGACATTGTTTTGATTCAAGGAAAGGGAGGGAATCCGAATTTCTCGGACCCTGACAACCCATCCTCTCAAATACTATGTGAATTTTTCTCATACGATTTGCAGCTAATCTCTCGATTTTCGTTAATAGGGATAAGGTCGGGTTAGGTTGTCCTCTGTCCAGTTATAACATACCATAAAGGAAATAAATGGAATATAAGATAAAAGCGATGAAAAAAAAAAAAGTTCTGGTGCGCTAAAAGAAAACTGGTACCCACTTATTGCAGTAGAAAATGGTGGGATTTTTACTAATGCATTTTCATGATAAAGATGCCACAATTATAAGACAGGTTGAATCTGCAATGGATCTAGTGTTCACTATACTCTAAATGAAACACAATGTGAACATGAACCACCACGAGACTGGTACATGAACTGCAAGGTTAACTTACGACAGAGAGGAAAAAAAAGACAGAAGGACCCGGAGGTTTGGGCTTACACAGATATTTTTCCAAATGAGGTGGTGACGTTGATGAGGGGCTCTTGATGTTTGTGAGGGGGCTCTTGATCTAGGATCTGTGCTCCAATTCCTTGAATTAGGCTTAAGTGCCTTCCATCCCCCCCGCCAACTCTGCATAATCCCTTCGGGTTCAGCGCTCCCATAATAATGAAAGACCCAGCTTACACAGCAAGTCAACAGGTTAAAAGAATTTGTATTGTTTGTTTAAACAATAGTCTGCAGTAAGCGATGTTGCCATTATTTGAGTTGTGTGAAGTTTTGCTGTGAAATGTTTCCTTCGAGGGAGGTTCCTTGATGCAAGTGAAGGCAGCGCTATATGACCCTGGTGGGTTTAGAGCTTAGTGTTGATAATTGATGCTGGTGAGGGGCTTTTGAGCCAAGGAATGGGACGTGTCATCTCGTTCCTTGGATCGAACCTGTTTCCTATTTCCTTACAGGTTTTATGAATTAATTATGTGAGAAATTACGTGCACGAGGTTTACAGGGTATTACCTAAATTATTACATGCAAGTAATTTGGGCAAGGTAAGCGGGACTTAGTCACAGTAAGTCACAGTACTGTCACTCCTTCGATGCCCAGTGCATCACCACTCGCCAAAAGCTAGACCTAGTATTTAATAATTACAATATTAAACATTAATACCAATAATGGTAAATTATAAAATGTAGAAAGTATATGATTAGGCTTGCTGGGTACACAATATAATTATTGTACCTAAATTATAATGGTGTTAGAAAAGAAATTCATAATACCACTTACCATTTAATTACTGTAGACAGATCACAAAACACCTGCCTAACAAATAGAATCCTACACTGGCCAGCGAGAAACCTAAATGGAAGGACTAATGACTCACTTCCCTGTGTGAGTGATGATGTAGTCGTCTTATCTTCCGTTATCCACATGTAATTCTGGAGGTCCCACAAATTTCTTGTCCCAATTCTTCAACAGGGGTGATTAATATGGGTCCTTATTACAAATTCAGGATGAAACACTCCAATTTGGCCTCAATGATGCCAGATTATTAGCTGAATTTTCCACAACACCCAGTGCTAGCAAATTACAAACTGCTACTGTAAGTTACAGCACTAGATGCTGCAACTTACAGGAGCCTAAAGCTGATTGCTAGTTAAAAGGCGAGACCAGGAGCTATAACTCGACACCCGCAAATGGAACTAGGTTAGAAAGTGTGCATGCAAAAACACAGCTGATTCTATAGCTTTCTTGTATTTTTATTACCTTCTTATAATTAGTCTTCCTGCATGAAGGTGGGGCAGAAGACTAAAGGCATCCTGGGAGTGTTCATGATGGCACTGTCCAGGTCTTCATACCACATCTGGTTCGACAGATCAGAGGCCATGGAAAGATCCAGGGTCTCGAAAATGTAAGTTACGAATATTAATGTTCAAATGGTTGTGGGGATAGTTGTCTTGTAGATTAATAATATATATTACTAATCTGTAATGGCTAGTTATCTCATTTTATGGCTAACTGACTTATATTTAAGCACTAGTTGTCTTATAGTTTAGAGCTAGTTTTATATTTTAGAATTATTTTTTTACAAATTAAATCGTTATTTTGGAATGATGCTTTTAACAATTTTGTATTTATAGTAATGAGTACCAGTAAAAATTGTATTAGTATTTTTGGGAAGTTTTAAACTTGTTGGAAATCAGGTTTGGTCTAAGAAAGGGTTGGGTAGCTCCAGTTCAAATCAAATCAAATGAAGTTTATTCTCTATAAAGATTACATTGCGGGGTTTACATGTTTTAGGATATTTGTCAGTGGAACGCCTTCCTACTGAACAAAAGAAAATAATGGAAAAATAAATAAATAAAGAAATGATTTAGGAAAAACAAGAAAAATGATTTTTGAGAATTTTACTTAAAATTTAAATATAATAAAAAAAAAATGGCCTTCAGTTCTTGTAGTTGGGTAGGAGTAGGTATGGCCCTGGATAGTTCCTCTGATGTTATTTATGTAGGTTATCCTGGGCAGATGGTAATCCGATGTTCTGGAATCTCCTACCACTTGGATGGAGCACAAGTAGTATAGGTAAGGGCCGGTAGTTGTAGAATAATGTTAATAAGTACTATTAACACGTCTTGCCCCTTTATCTGGCGTCTATCCTGGAAGACCACGCCAGGAACAGAGCTGACAAATAAGAGAAAATAAAACTGGTTACCCATAGTCATGATAATATAACATTTAAGAAAGAAAAAGAATGATAAATGCCAAAATCATTACTGGTAACCAGCAAACACTAGAAAAGAACAAACAGTAATACTCCTGGTAGATCACCCTACCTGATTAGGAGAAGAGTGGAGGCGAAGTGACTCTCCAAACTTCAATCCACACCAGGTAAGGTCAATATTACCAGGAGTAGAAACTTTAACAAATCGGACACCAGGAACTAGTTTTGCCCCAGCCCGCCAGAGAGGGGGGGGTGAGTGCGCGCGCAACGTAACTCGCTAATGGTTCCTGGTTGCCCGAACAACCTTAACCCCACTTACACCTACTTTTCCCTCACAATATTGTGTGATTTACATGTTATAAAATACTAATTACAGAGGAGGCCATTATCACACCTAGCATGGCTAGGCATTTTGGGCAGACTAATTCATAACTCTAAATTATTACAGATTATGGAGCAAGTTGGTATTAAGGCTAACTACATTAGCGTTTGTAAATTTAGCAATGTGAATGTTTTTGTTTTGGTACAATACATAGTTTCTGTACTGGAGTATCAAAGGCAAACTTATGACTAGTTAGAATTCATTATTTTATGATTCTTAATTCTGTGTTTATAGTCAATTGGGTGTGTGAGTGTGAACCACCAGGTGGTTTTCATGCAGTTAGTTGACTGGGTGTATCAGGGAGATAATTATTATTATTACAATCAAGGGGGAATTGTCCTCATCGCCTCCGAGCCGTGTGGACGAGCTGCGCAGACGCTCCTGTTTGAGTTTGTTTTGCGCAGTTTACCTGATTGAGCTGCCCCTAGCGTTGGTTGGTGGAAACTTTATTTTCTCCAACATGGCGCTGAATAGCAGAAGAAGAATCAACACTGTCTGCATTGAGATGATCCGTGGTGCTGTCACAGGATCCAACATGGATTTATTATTACCAGCGATCATTCGCGATACCTATGGTATAGCAAATGAGGAGATATGTGGTGTCGCATTAAATGGAATGACAAGAATCTTCGTTAAGATGACGTCTGCACAAGTCTACGAGGCAGTGGTCGACAAGTATCAGGAGACCATCATACAGGTTAATACAGCTGTGTCGGTGAGACTTCATGATGTATCTCGACATTACACCTGGGTGAAAATCAGGAATGTGCCTTTTGAGGCGACTGATTTTGATATTACCAGTGAACTGCGTACTTATGGGACGGTTCACGTAGCCACAGCAGGGAGATGGGCAACTGGACCGTATGCAGGTGCGCTAGAAGGCGCGTATACAGTTAAAATGACTCTTCGGCACCCTATTCCTTCATATATTGTGTTGAAAGAATTAAGGACTCAAGTCTATGTAACGTATGCGGGGCAACAACGTACGTGTCGGCTATGTGGGTCATATGACCACATCGCGGCGCAGTGTGAGAAACGAAGTGGGTACCCGGCACAACAGCAACGGCAACAGCAGCAACAGCAACAGCAGCAACAGCAGCCAGTGGACGAGGTTGGTGATGAGCGAGAACAGTCTCTTGCTACACCGCCCCAACAACGGTTGTCATGGAGTGAGGAGGTAGACAAGGAAAAGGAGCTTGAATCGCCAGTTGTAACGCTACAAGGAGAATCTCAGTCATTGGACATACATAAGGTTTTTGAGGAGAGACTACCTAATATGGGTGAAGAAGTGGCGGCGTCTTTGGTAAAGGCGTTGGATGACTTGTTAGAGGAATCGGTCCTAGATCAGGTGGAAGACCCAGGCTCAGTTCTGGGGAAGGCTGTGAATGATGGTATGGCAGAAGATGACGGTTTGTCGACGAGAGAGTCTACAGGATTGAAGGTGCATGCAGTAGAGGTGGAGGTGCATCAGGACGGTGCTTCAGATGTCAAAATGCAGGTGGAGGGCGGGACACGAAAGAGGACTGCAGCATCATCGGATTCTGATGATGTGCTAACTCCTGCCCAACGCCCTGGGAAAAAGTCTTGGGTGGAGGTACAGAAGAGAGGGAATGGTGAACCCAAGGATCAAGGGATTGCAAAGGTGATTCCCAACAAAGGGGGGAGGGACAGAGGTGTTGCAAAACGAACTGGGGTAAAGTCAATGCCGGGGACAAAAGGAAAACCCATTTGTTGAATTCAAGTGTTTTACTATAAATATTAACGGGTTGAGAGCTGAGAGGAAGCTTAAGTGGTTTAATGAGTATTTGGTGAGACTTGGTGTGGATGTGGTATTCTTACAGGAACATAATTTTAGGCCTGGTTATGAGTTGGATATGAGTGGTTATAATGTGTACATGGAACATGCGACACGTTTGAAAGGTGGGGCTGCCATTTTGGTAAAGGAAACTAGCCCGTTTATAGTAAGGCGTAGTGAAGGGGGGGAGGGGAGGGTAATTAGGGTGGATGGAACTTGGGGTAGGGTTCCCATTAGTTTAGTATGTGTATATGGTCCGGCTGAGGGTGACGTGAGTATTAAAACTAAATTTGTTCGGGACGTGCTGGTCTATTTTTTACGTGGTTTACCGAATGTTGCAATAATAGGCGGAGATTGGAATTGCGTGATACGTCGTAAAGATGTGGAGCCCAGAGGTGCGGGGTGTTGTTTGGGTATATTGGGGGATATATTGACCGGGGTGGGGTTAAAGGATGTGTGTGGGGGGGGAGGGATGGTAGAGCATACCTTCATTAAACGAGGTTATGCGGCGAGGTTGGACCGAATGTACGTGCCTTGTGCGGTTACTGTGCGGAGGGTGGATGTGATAGATGTGGTTTTTTCGGATCATAGAGGAGTGGTAATAGATGTGGATATTGAGGGTGTGCCTCGGAGGGGTCCATCATTTTGGAAATTGAATGTAAAGTTATTAAAGGAAGAGGATAGTCTTTTGTCTTTTGGACATATGTGGGATCGTTTAGTGGTAGAAGCACCAGGGGATGTTGCCATGGTTAATTGGTGGGAAACAATAGCTAAAAAACGTATTAAGGAATATTATATTAATCGAGGGAAGAGATATAATCAGTTACAATACGGTTTTCAAAAATATTTAGAGGGGCAGTTGCGCGACTGTTATGCACAAATTAATGCTAATTATCCTGTTATTGAAATTGAAAGTTTGAAGGAAAATATCCGGAATTTACAAAATGAGAGGTTTGATGGGGAAAGGCTTAAGGGCGGGATTGAGGAGGTTTTGTGGGGAGATCGGCCGTCGGCGTGTGTGTTGCGGAGTCAACACACACGTCGCAAGGCAATGGAGTTAATGGGGTTGAATGTTCAGGTAGGTATGCAAGGGTATAAAGTGGACCAGGTGTTGACGACGACTGAGGGTATGAGTGGGTATATTGATGCTTGGGTTAAGTTGAAAACGCAAAGTGTGGGAATAAGTGAAATAGCATTACAGTCAATTGGAAGGTTTGTGCAGTGTGAGTTGACAGAGCATGATCGATTCGTTTTGGAAGGGCCGATAACGGAGTGCGAGACATGGGTAGCTTTATCCGGGGCGCAATTAGGAAAGGCACCAGGAATTGATGGGTTGCCCAGTGACTTTTATCTCCAAAATTGGAGCGTTTTAAAAGAATTTTTGGTAAGATTATTCAATATCATTAAGCGGGATCGGGTTTTAGGGGCACAGCAGCGGATGGCTGTGGTCGTTTTAGTGCCTAAAGGTGAGCCATTAACAGTTAAAGACTATCGTGCTATTTCGTTATTGTGTGGTGATTATAAGATTTTTGCAAGAATTTTAGCTAACAGAATAAAAAAGGTCCTGGGTAAAGTGATCGATAAGGGACAATATGGGGTGCCGGGAAGGTCTATGTATGACGGGCATGGTTTGATTAGAAGTTTTATTGAAGAAAGAGTAAAATTGGGAGTGGGGGGGGTGTTGGCTATAGATTGGGAGGCGGCATATGATAGTGTAGAAAGGGAAGCGTTATGGAAGATTATGAGATGGCAGGGGTTTGGAGAGGAAATTATATCATGGGCCAAATTAATGTATCAAGATGCATCCTTGCGGGTGCAGGTAAATGGAAGGTTAGGAGAACAAATTCAGATGAGCAGGGGTCTACGTCAAGGTTGTCCCCTTTCACAAATATTTTTTGCGTGTTTACAGGATCCCTTTTATAGAGGAATTAGGGTCTTATTGGCAGCAAATGGGGTTGGTGACGAAAGGGGTGGGGGGGCTGGCATTGTTGGATATGTTGATGACACAACGATTTTAGTAAGTGGTAACAGGGATTTGCCTCGGGTGGAAAAGTTAGTAAATGTTTTTGAAAAGGCTTCTGGCATGTCAATTAATAAGGAGAAAACGAAGTATATGGATCTTGGAGATAGGTTAAGTGAGGAATGTGAAGTAGTTGAAAGGTGGAAAAAGGTGGACCAATTACTGATATGTGGGATCGTTTATGTAAGTGATATCAAGTTAGCACAACAAATAAATTCAGTGCGTATTGTAGATGGTGTACTGAAGCGCCTCAGTGGTTTACGAGCTGCACACTTAACTTTGCATCAAAGAGTAATTACAACGAATGTCCTATTATATAGTAAACTTTGGCATGTAGCAGCAATATATCCGATACTTCGTAGTGAGATACAAAGGTTACAAAAGCGCGTTTTTAGATTCATTTGGGGTACTGGAAGCGAATGGTTAGGTAGAGCGGTTGTCACACTCCCGGTTGGCCGTGGAGGGCTGGGTCTTATAGCTGTTGAAAAGAGGATTATGAGTGTGTATTTGAAACGTAGTTATAAGCGGGAGGGGGGGGCGAGGGAAGGCGGACTTCATAAGATACGTCAGGATATGCAACGGTGGTGGGTGGGTAGGGAGTTCATAATAGGTGAGGCAATGTTACGGGTCATCATAAACATGAGCGATCCTTCACATATTAAATTGGGAAACCTTGATGGGGTGGAAGGTAAGGCAGTGGTAGCAGTGGTAGAAGGTGTTTATCCGATGTATGATTGGCGTAATATCTGGGGGCGTTTGAACAAATTACGTTTAAAACCTAAAGTACGAGAAGTAATGTATAGATTTTTACATGGGATCTTACCGTCTGGAATGGTTTTATTCCATAAGAGAATACGGGAGGATGGGATATGCAAGGCTTGTGGTGGATGGGAGACTGTTTTCCATATAGTGTATTTTTGCGAATGTATTGAACTAATAAGGGTTTGGTTGGGTAAGGTAATAAGGTTAGTGGGAGGGGGGGGGTTTGCAGGTGTTGAGGGTTTTAAGCTTAGACATAGGTGGGGTGAATCAGATGGTAGAGAATGCGGTAGGGTATATAATTACAGATTATATTTATATGTCTTGGGCTATGAGAGGAGCGAACGTGTGTGAAAGAATTAATGCATTAACAGCAACTTTTTATAGGACAAAGTGTAGAAATAAGGAGGTGTATGGGGGGAGATGGGAGAGGGATTTAAGTGAGGGTTATAGGAATTTCACTTTACGGGATTTACGGGAGTTGAAAGGCAGGTAAGGGGGATGAAATGGGCTGGTTTCCTAGAATGGTCGGTAGCATGATGAGTTTGATGAATGTTATATGAGGTATGTCTGGGGTGCAATTTTAACATTATTTGTTCCGAGTGTTTCAAGTACAATACAGTTATATTTGGAATTATCGACCTATAACTATGTATGTGTATATATATGCATGTGTTGTATATGTGTGTATATATGTATGTATATGTGTGTGTGTGTGTGTATATATGTATATATATATATATATGTGTGTATGTATGTATATATATATGTATATATGTATGTATTGTATGTATGTTTACTTTCTTGTATATACCTTTAATGGTTTTTCTCATGAACATTTTCAATGATATACAATACATATTTTCTATGCGCATTTATGATTTTGATACAATGTGTAAATGTCAAAATGGCTTTTTATGTTCCAGTTTAATTTACAATTGTATTTTTGTAAGCACAATTGATTTGGTGCCAATAGAAGTATGTAGTTTAAGAGTTTTACGAACCCTTGAAGTTGTAAGAATTGGATGAAGTTATTCATGGTTGAGTTGACATAATATTATAACTGACGTTGTAAGTGATTGTGTTCAATTAGACAACATACTTTATATACTTATTTATATGTATGTACATGTATGTAAATTGAAGTCTGATTTTAAAGGTGAAGAGTGGGTTTTCCTTTTTTGTTCTTTTTTTTTTTTTTCTCTTGATGGTAATACAAGGTTGTATCATGTACACCAACAAATATGGTTAGGGGAATGTGGTAAAATTTTCGTGTTGATTAGACATTTATAATACAGATGAAATACTAGGCTTAGGTTAGGGTAAATTTATGATAATTGTGGAATGTTCTTTGATTCAAACTGCTCTTTATTATACTTGTATTTTATTATTCTAGTGTGAATTAAGAGCAAGGATGATTAATTTGAGGAAGAGTTAATATAGGTTTGCATGTTTTTGCGAAAAGTTAACTTATCCACATGTAGCTAGTATAGGACAATTTTAAGCTTCGGTATCTGATTTTATATGTAGGTAATAGTGGTCATATTTGTTATATTGTAATGTTATTCGTTAATGTTTCAATATCTAATGTAACGTTTTTTCAGTTATTTGTTCATATATTGTCATCTTTAGGGTTTTTCCTTTTGTCTATTGTCTATTGTTGGTTTTAAATAAAATATAAAAAAAAAAAAATCAAGGGGGAAGCGCTAAACCCGGAGGATTATACAGCGCCTGGGGGGGTATGTGGAAGGCATTCAGGCTTAATTTGGGGAACTGGAGCACAGATCCAATTCCCTAAATCAAGAGCCCCTCACCAACATCAAGGAACCTTCCTTGAGGGGTTCATCAGGGAGATAAGATGTTTTCGAATGGTAGTTTTGAAAGTGATGAATGTGTCTGCAGTTTTAGAGTTTTCAGGTAGGGTGTTCCAGATTTTAGACCCTTTGATGTACATGGAATTTTTGTAAAGGTTTAGTCGGACATGGGGAATGTCATAGAGATGTTTGTGTCTGGTGTTATGTCTGTGGGTCCTGTCACAACTATCAAGAAAGCATTTTAGGTCAGGGTTAATATTGGAATTTAAGGTCCTGTAGATGTAGATTGCACAGTAGTAAGTGTGGATGTTCTGAGCAGTAAGTTTAGATCTATGAAGAGTTGGGGGGTGTGTTGCCTGGGATGGGATTGCGTGATTATTCTTACTGCGGCTTTTTGTTGGGTTATTATTGGCTTTAGGTGCGTTGCTGCAGCTGATTCACAAGCACAAATAGCATAGATGAGGTATGGATAAATGAGTGAATGGTATAGTGTGATTATTATAATCAAAAAGAAGCGCTAAGCCACAAGGGCTATACAGCAGGTATAGTGTGAGAAGGGCAGATTGCGGCACGCAGTGTCGTATCTTGGAGAGGATCCCAACCGTTTTGGATACTTTTTTTTTTTTGTTATTTGTTGGATATGGGTGCTGAAATTCAGGTTGTTGTCGAGGTATAGGCCTAGGAATTTGCACTCATTATGTCTGGCAATTAGTGTTGTCGATCTTAATGTTAAGTTGTGCAACACCTGCTCTGCTACCAAACATAATATAGTAGGTTTTGTCTTGAAACCATTGGCTGTCATCTAAGTAGATATTTTGAGCAGCTCCTCTTTAACAATGGTGTTGAGGATGACAAGATTTGGGTGGGAGATGACATAAGTCGTGTCGTCAGCAAAGAGAATGGGTTTCAGGTGTTGGGATACGTTGGGAAGATCATTGATGTATAAGAGGAAGAACAGGGGACCAAGGACACTTCCCTGTGGTACTCCAGTATCAAGTGGTCGTGTTGATGAGGCTGTGTCTTTAATGGTGACATATTGATCCCTATTAGTGAGGTAGGATTTGAAATATGCAAGCGCATGGCCTCTTATACCACAATGGTCAAGTTTGTGGAGTAGGATGCCGTGGTCTACTGTGTCAAAAGCTTTTCTTAGGTCAATAAAAAGTCCTAGCCGATATTCCTTATTTTCCAGTGCTGTGTAAAGCAGGTCTAGCATTTTTACAATTGCATCATTAGTGTTTTTATTTTTTCTGAAGCCAAATTGGCAGGAGTTGAGTATGCTTTGTGCTGTTATAAATGAATATAGTCTCCTGTGCACGAGTTTCTCGAAGATTTTGGATAGCAATGGTAAGTTTGATATTGGCCTATAGTCGTTTACATCTGTAGAGTCACCACCTTTATGTATTAGTGTAACCCTTGCTGTCTTGAGTAGTATCGGGAAAGTGCTAGTTTCTAGTGACTTGTTAAAAAGTAATGTAATAGCATGTGAAAGGACATGGGCTGCTCGCTTATACAATAAGGGTGGGACGTGAGACAGATTCCCAGAGTTATTTTTAAGTGACTTCATAATCGTGGTGACTTTCGTGGGCTCAGTTGGTACAAGATAGAAGGAATTTGGGAAATTCCCATCTAGGTAGTCACCGGCACGGGCGTTGGTACATGGGATTTTACTGGTGAGATTAGATCCTATGGTTGAGAAGAAGTCATTTATCTTGTTAACTGTATCACTGGGATGCAGTGGTGTTTCATTAGGTTTAGTTAGGACAATATTCTTGTTTTTTTCAGTTTGTGGGTCCCCAGAATCTGGGAATCTTTTCCAGGTCTTTTTTATATCTCCTTCAATCAAGAGGTTTTCACTGGTCCTTTCCCTCATCTGAGTATTGCTTACTGGTTTTCTTAAATGTCTGACATGATCTACACATCCCTTGTCATTCCTAAATCCACCTTGGTAATCTTGAATTATAAATTTCGTCTCTCTCGAGTGTTCGCATCGCTATTGGGCCGTGTGGACGTGCTGCGCAGTAGCTCCTGATTGAGTTGGCTTTTGCGCAGTGTTGATGTGTACTTAGCTCTGTGAAGACCTGTTTGTGCGCTCTCTACGAATTGAAGCAAGATGCCCTCCATCGAGCAACTTTACCAACAGCTTAAAGAAGAATTGAGGATGGCGAAGTTGAAGATTCGGCGACTGACCGAGGAAAACAAGAAGATTCGTAGTAGTCCTCCTGTTTTGAGTCCTCAGGTCAAGAAGGGAAACTGGTCAGTGGCTGGACAGCAGGGAACGAAGTTGACGATCAAGAGGACGAATGGAAAGGTAGAAACGATGAAGAAGAAAGAGACTGCCGTGGAAACTGTTGTGGAAACATCTAATACATTCTCAGTGCTACCCAACGAATGTGAGTCGACTACTGGGAACAACACGACGAACGACACCAAGGAAGGTAAGAATATTGTTGTTGTTGGGGATAGCCAAGTTGGGTATATGGATAGGGCATTCTGCTTGAAGGACAGGAGTAGGAGACAGAGAGTTTGCTTTCCTGGGGCTGGGATGGAGGATATTGTTAGCCGTCTGGATGACATCATGAGAGGTAATGGGAGCAATCCTATTATCTGTCTCAGTGCTGGAGGCAACGATGTTGGCAGACGTAGGAGTGAAGACCTGATTAGCAGGTATAGGTCAGCAATAGAAATAATTAGGAGTAAGGGTGGGAACCCTGTCGTATGTGGTATTTTGCCAAGGAGAGGAGTTGGAAATGAATGGTTGTCCAGGGCAATTGGTGTCAATTGCTGGCTGGACAAATATTGTAAGGAAAATGCGGTAACATTCATTGACAACTGGGACCTCTTCTATGGCAGAAATGACATGTATGCCAGGGATGGGGTTCACTTATCTAGGTGTGGGGTGGGAGCACTGGCAACTGCAGTGGAGGGAGCAGTTAGGACTTTAAACTAGGAATAGTTAGTGGTATGGGTTTTGGCAGGAAAACAGTGAAGTCCCAGTGTAGTAATATTACGAGTTCTAGGGGAACTAGTAATAAGCAGAACGAGGTAGATATTGAAAAGCCAGGGACTTTGGGTGATAAGGACAGTAATAGGTTTAGTAGAAAAACAGAAATGAGCAGGAAGGGTAAAGAGAAAGGAGAGTCTTTCAATGTTTATTATGCTAATTGCCGTAGTGCTAGGAATAAGATGGACGAGTTGAGATTAGTTGCTAGTGCAGGTAACATTGATGTATTTGCCTTAACTGAGACGTGGTTTAATTCAAAAAGTCGGGACATGCCTGCGGAATGTCATATTCAGGGTTTTAAATTGTTCCAAGTAGATAGAAGTATCGGGAAGGGGGGTGGGGTGGCATTGTATGTCCGAGATCGCTTGAACTGTTGCATAAAAACGGGTATTAAGTCTGAAGTAACACATACAGAGTCTGGATAGAATTTTCAGAGGGGCAAGAAAAACTGATTTTAGGAGTGATATACCATCCCTCAAACTTAGATAGGGACCAAGGGAGACTACTATGGGAGGAAATTGTTAAGGCCACAAGGCACGATAATGTAATTCTAGGAGACTTTACCTTTAGTCATATTGATTGGAATTTCTTGACTGGGAATTTAGAATCATACGACTTCTTAGAAGTAGTTCAGGATTGTTTTTTGAAGCAGTTTGTGACAGAACCTACAAGGAGAAATAACCTGCTTGACTTAGTTATGGCAAACAATGAATCAATTACATTTAGCATTGAATGGAAGTACGATAGTAGCGATAACTCAGTAACAGTCCCAGATTTTCGCTTAGCAGATTACGATGGGCTTAGAGAACACTTATCATCTGTTGACTGGGGTAACGAAGTGAGCTATCAATATGACAGTTTTCTGAACACTATACATGCTGCTCAAAGAACGTTTATCCCATATAAAGAAATTAGATCAAATAGAAATGACCCAAAATGGATGAATAATAGACTCAAATATCTACTAGGGCATAAGAAAGGAATTTATAGGCGTATCAAAAGAGGTGAGGGTCATCTTATGAATCAGTATATTGACATTAAGAGGGACATTAAAAAGGGGATAAGAAAAGCTAAAAGGGACTATGAAATTAAAGTTGCTAGGGATTCTAAAACTAACCCAAAAAAGTTTTTTCCAGGTCTATAGAACAAAAGTTAGAGATAAGATAGGTCCCCTTAAAAATAACTATGGGCACCTTACTGACAAAGAGAATGAAATGTGCTCGATTTTTAATAATTATTTTCTCTCAGTTTTTACACAGGAAGACACTAACAATATTCCAGTAATTAACTTTTATAGTGGGCTAGAAGAAGATAAATTATGTAACATCACAGTCACTAGTGAAATGGTTGTGAAGCAGATAGACAGACTGAAGCAAAATAAGTCGCCGGGTCCTGATGAGGTTTTTTCAAGGGTTCTTAAGGAATGCAAAATGGAACTCTGTGAACCATTAACTAATATTTTTAATTTATCTCTTCAAACAGGTGTTGTGTCTGATATGTGGAAGATGGCTAATGTAATTCCTATTTTTAAAACAGGGGACAAGTCGTTACCGTCAAATTACCGCCCAATAAGCCTGACCTCAATTGTAGGCAAATTACTAGAGTCAATTATAGCTGAGATTATAAGAAGCCATCTCGATAAGCATAGCTTGATTAATGATACTCAGCATGGATTCACAAGAGGCCGGTCTTGTCTAACTAATTTATTAACTTTCTTCAGTAAAGCTTTCGAGGCTGTTGACCACGATAAAGAATTTGATATTATTTACTTAGATTTTAGTAAGGCTTTTGATAGAGTTCCGCACCATAGACTGTTAAAGAAAGTGGCAGCTCATGGCATTAGGGGAAAAGTGCTCTCGTGGATCGAGTCATGGCTCACTGACAGGAAGCAGAGAGTGTCCATAAATGGGGTTAAATCCGAGTGGGGATCTGTAACAAGTGGCGTTCCACAGGGATCAGTCTTGGGCCCGTTGTTGTTTATAATATATATCAATGATCTTGATGAGGGAATTACTAGTGATATGAGCAAATTCGCCGATGACACAAAGATAGGTAGGATAATTGATTTAAACGTAGATGTTATGGAACTTCAGGAGGATTTAAACAAACTCTATTCTTGGTCAGAAAAGTGGCAGATGCAGTTCAATGTAGATAAATGCAAGGTTCTGAAGCTCGGGAGTGCCCATAACCCTAGTACTTACAAGCTAAATGATGTAGAACTTAGCCATACAGATTGCGAAAAGGACTTGGGGGTTATGGAGAGCAGCAACCTTAAACCAAGACAGCAATGCCTAAGTGTACGTAATAAGGCAAATAGATTACTGGGATTTATATCAAGAAGTGTAAGCAACAGAAGTCCAGAGGTCATACTGCAGCTTTATACATCATTAGTAAGGCCTCACCTAGATTATGCAGCTCAGTTCTGGTCTCCATATTACAGAATGGACATAAATTCGTTAGAAAACATTCAGCGTAGGATGACTAAATTAATACATAGCATTAGAAATCTTCCTTATGAAGAAAGATTGAAGACTCTTAAGTTACATTCACTTGTTAAACGAAGAATGAGGGGAGACCTGATCGAAGTGTATAAGTGGAAGATAGGTATTAATAAAGGGGATATTAATAAGGTCTTGAGGATGTCTCTCCAAGAGAGAACCCGCAGTAATGGATTTAAATTAGATAAGTTTAGATTTAGAAGATAAGATAAGATTTCGTTCGGATTTTTAACCCCGGAGGGTTAGCCACCCAGGATAACCCAAGAAAGTCAGTGCGTCATCGAGGACTGTCTAACTTATTTCCATTGGGGTCCTTAATCTTGTCCCCCAGGATGCGACCCACACCAGTCGACTAACACCCAGGTACCTATTTTCTGCTAGGTGAACAGGACAATAGGTGTAAGGAAACGTGTCGAAATGTTTCCACCCGCCGGGAATCGAACCCGGGCCCTCCGTGTGTGAAGCGGGAGCTTTAGCTACCAGGCCACCGGGCCACCACATAGGACATAGGACATAGGAAAGTATTGGTTTGGAAATAGGGTAGTTGATGAGTGGAACAGTCTACCTAGTTGGGTTATTGAGGCTGGGACTTTGGGTAGTTTCAAATTTAGGTTGGATAAGTACATGAGTGGGAGGGGTTGGATTTGAGTGGGACTTTCACATCAGAGCTTATTTCTTAGGTGGCATTGAAAACTGGGTTGGGCAAATGTTTTGTTAGTGGGATGAATTGTAAAGGACCTGCCTAGTATGGGCCAACAGGCCTCCTGCAGTGTTCCTCCTTTCTTATGTTCTTATATTCTTATGTGATAAGAGACCCCATAAACAGGCTTATTTACTCATAATTCATATGCACTGCTTTTCCCTTTCGTCATGGACAAAGGAACTATACATGGCATCTGCCCAACTTAAAGTACTTTACTTTCTTTCATACATATATATTGAATAATTACACCAAACATTCCAATATTTGATCCCGCATATGTGCTTTAATTTCAACGTATGCTGGTGAGGGGCTCTTAATGTATGCTTAGAATTCAACCTGCGCTCTCCCTCCTCGGTTCGAACCTGAATGTCTTCCATTTCCCCAGCTGTATAACTCCTAGCAAGATTTGCCCACTCAAAAGTAACTCGGGTCAGATCACTGACAGTGAAAAGGGAATGTGTGAAATTTTTAACTCTTATTTCTCCTCAGTTTTTACGCAGGAAGTTACTAGCGAAATTCAAGAAATAAATTATGTACGGCCCTGGTAGGTTAAGTGCTTCCTTTTGATAATAATAATAATGTAGAACAGGACGATAATAAACTATGCACAATTAGGGTAACTAGTGACATGGTCCTCAGACAAATAGAGAAATTAAGACCGAACAAATTCCCAGGCCCTGATGAACTGCTTGCAAGGGTTTTAAAAGAATGTAAAGAGGAACTTAGCAAACCTTTGGCTAGTCTTTCCAACATATCACTACAAACTAGCATAGTACCAGACAAGTGGAAAATGACAAATGTAATACCTATTTACAAAGCCTTACCTCCATAGTGGGAAAATTTATGGAATCAATAATTGCTGAAGCAATTCGTAGCCATCTTGAAAGGCATAAATTGATTAATCTCAGCACGGTTTTACTAAGGGGCGTTCCTGCCTTGCGAGTTTACTTTTTTCACCAAGGTATTTGAGGTAGATCATGGTAATGAATATGATATTGTGTATATGGACTTCAGAAAGGCTTTTGATAGAGATCCCTAAGGCCTGATGGCTAAAGCTCTCGCCTCACATGGCGAGGGCCTGGGTTCGATTCCCAGCGAGGGTAGAAACATTGGGCGTGTTTCTTTACACCGGTTGTCTATGTTCACCGATCAGTAAAATGGGTACCAGGGAGTTTGTCGACTGGTGTGGGTCGCATCCTGGGACAAAACTGACCTAATTTGCCCGAATTGCTATGCAAAACAAGCGGCTTTCTACACAGTAGCATGTCATTGATGTCAGCTAGGCCTGTATACCTTGTACATGTACTTGTAGTAAATAAAGATATATTATCATCAGAGGCTATTGAGGAAAATAAAGGTACACGGAATAGGAGAAAAAATTTTCTGGGTAGAGGCATGGTTGACAAATAGGCAGCAAAGAGTTTACATCAATGGGGAGAAATCAGAGTGGGGGCACGTCACGAGTGGTATTCCACAGGGATCAGTGTTGGGCCCTCTGTTGTTCACAATTTATGTAAACGACCTTGATGAGGGAATAAATAGCGAGATACGCAAGTTTGCTGATGACACCAAAATAGGTCGCCTAATTCATTCTAATGGGGACATCAGAGCACTCCTGGAAAATTGAATATACTGATGCAGTGGTCAAAGAAGTGGCAGATGCAGTTTAATATAGACAAATGCAAAGTTCTAAACATTGGACAAGAAAATAACCATGCCACACATACACTAAATAATGTACTGATTGCAAAAAGGATTTGGGAGTTCTGGTTAGCAGTAATCTGAAACCAAGACAACAGTGCACAAGTGTTTGCAATAAAGCAAACGGAATCCTTGGCTTTGTATCAAGGAGCATAAAAAATAGGAGTCCTCAGGTTGTTCTTCAACTCTATATATCTTTGGTTAGGCCTCAGATTATGCTGCACAGTTCTGGTCACTGTATTATAGAACAGATATAAATGCACTGGAAAACGTATCAGAAATTTTCCCTCTGAGGACAGACTGAGGACCCTGAATCTGCACTCTCTAGAAAGGCATAGAAATAGGGGGAATATGATTGTGTATTAATGGAAAACAGGAATAAATAAAGGGAATGTAAATAGTGTGCTAAAAATATCTAACAAAGACAGGACTCGCAATAATGGTTTCAAGTTGGAAAAGTTCAGATTCAGGAAGAATATAGGAAAGCACTGGTTTGGTAATAGAGTTGTGGATGAGTGAAACTCCCGAGTACCGTCATAGAAGCTAAGACCTTGTGTAGTTTTAAAAATAGGATGGACAAATACATGAATGGGTGTGGGTGGGCGTGAGTTGGACCTGACCAGTTTGTGCTAATAGGTCTGATGCCGTGCTCCTTCCTCAAGTGGATGTGACTTGACTTGTCCTGACTAGGTGGGCATTACACAGGTAATGAATGGCCTGTGAGACCTGGTCATAATGGGAACTGGAGCAAACAAACTCAACAGTAGACTATAATGTACGTTTTGCCTTCACCCACAATATACAGGTATGTACACTATGTACAATATATACAGATAGAATAATAAGTGTACACCACGGTGACAGATGGCAAACCAAAGCCAGAGAGAGTGCACCATAATCAACCAGCAGATAGGCAAGTCTGTCAATGCTTACAAGTGCACCACGCTGCTTCAATTTTAACGGGCTTGCCTGTGACTGGTCATTGAACCAATGTACTGATTTAACGATGGGTACCCTATCGGTCGTTTAACCCTTCACCCGGTTTCCGGTTAGAAGGCAGCCTGTATGGGAGTGAGACACACGCCGAATAAATTGTAACATATTTTGCATGCCACAGTGGGTCATTGGTTTAAGCCCGGAGGTTACTTGGACCTGCCTCGCACGGGCCAGTAGGCATCCTGCAGTGTTCCTACTTTCTTATGTTCTTATATGGGTTTAGCACTTCATAGAAGTAATGATAATGTATAACACTTATGGGTTTAATGCTTCTCGTGGTTATAATGTCGTGCTAAATAGGTAAAACTTGCAATTTTGGCTTAAATAGCAATACTCTTCTTGCTGAATAAGGCAAGCGAAAATTTATGTATGCAATAATTTCGCAAAAGTCACTCTGAATCTAATGAAAAAAATATACTTCATTGTGTTTGTTTATTAATTTACTGTAAATTTGTCTAAATATATTTAGTTGGATTAGGCCAAATTAAATTGCGTTCGTTATAATGAGGTAAGTTTTCTATTTTTTTTTTTTGGGTACAAAATTATTAATTTTTACATTAACATAAATGAAAAAAAATATATATCTATAAACGTACGAGAGAAAAATTTAGAAAGGACTTAATTTTAAATGAGTTCTTGCTAACTGACCAGTTTTACATATTCGGCACGACACACACACACACACACACACACACACACACACACACACACACACACACACACACACACACACAGATCAGATGGGGACACCAGCAAGGAATACACCAAGTGTTGGACGACATACATACAGATGAGGAGGTGAAGAAACTGCTAAGGGACATCGATACCTCAAAGGCAATGGGACCGGACATCTCCCCGTGGGTCCTTAGAGAGTGAGCAGATATGTTGTGCGTGCCACTTACCACAATCTTCAACACGTCCCTGGAAACTGGGCAACTACCTGAGGTATGGAAGACGGCAAATGTAGTTCCCATTTTTAAAAAAGGAGACAGAAAAGAGGCACTAAACTATAGACCTGTGTCATTGACGTGTATAGTATGCAAAGTTATGGAGAAGATTATCAGGAGGAGAGTGGTGGAGCACCTGGAACGGAACAAGAGTATAAATGCCAACCAGCACGGATTCATGGAAGGCAAATCCTGTGTCACAAACCTTCTGGAGTTTTATGATAAAATAACAGAAGACACGAGAGAGAGGGGTGGGTTGATTGCATCTTCTTGAACTGCAAGAAGGCGTTTGACACAGTTCCTCACAAGAGATTAGTGCAGAAGCTAGAGCATCAGGCGCATATAACAGGAAGGGCACTGCAATGGATCAGAGAATACCTGACAGGGAGGCAACAACGAGTCATGGTACGTAATGATGTATCACAGTGGGCACCTGTGACGAGCGGGGTCCCACAGGGGTCGGTCCTAGGACCAGTGCTATTTTTGGTATATGTGAACGACATGACGGAAGGGTTAGACTCAGAAGTGTCCCTGTTTGCAGATGATGTGAAGTTAATGAGGAGAATTAAATCTGATGAGGACCAGGCAGGACTTCAAAGAGAATTGGACAGACTGGACACCTGGTCCAGCAAATGGCTTCTCGAATTTAATCCTGCCAAATGCAAAGTCATGAAGATAGGGGAAGGGCACAGAAGACCACAGACAGAGTATAGGCTAGGTGGCCAAAGACTGCAAACCTCACTCAAGGAGAAAGATCTTGGGGTGAGTATAACACCGAGCATGTCTCCGGAAGCACACATCAATCAGATAACTGCTGCAGCATATGGGCGCCTGGCAAACCTGAGAACAGCATTCCGATACCTTAGTAAGGAATCGTTCAAGACACTGTACACCGTGTATGTCAGGCCCATACTGGAGTATGCAGCACCTGTTTGGAACCCGCACTTGATAAAGCACGTCAAGAAACTAGAGAAAGTACAAAGGTTTGCGACAAGGTTAGTTCCAGAGCTAAGGGGAATGTCCTATGAAGAAAGATTAAGGAAAATCGGCCTGACGACACTGGAGGACAGGAGGGTCAGGGGAGACATGATAACGACATATAAAATACTGCGTGGAATAGACAAGTTGGACAAAGACAGGATGTTCCAGGGAGGGGACACAGAAACAAGAGGCCACAATTGGAAGTTGAAGACACAAATGAGTCAGAGAGATATTAGGAAGTATTTCTTCAGTCATAGAGTTGTAAGGCAGTGGAATAGCCTAGAAAATGACGTAGTGGAGGCAGGAACCATACACAGTTTTAAGACGAGGTTTGATAAAGCTCATGGAGCGGGGAGAGAGAGGGCCCAGTAGCAACCGGTGAAGAGGCGGGGCCAGGAGCTAAGACTCGACCCCTGCAACCACAAATAGGTGAGTACACATACACATATACATACACACACATACATATATACACACACACATATACACACACACACACACACATACACACACACATACACACACATACACACATATATATCTCAACACACCGGCCGTATCCCACCGAGGCAGGGTGGCCCAAAAGGAAAAATGAAAGTTTCTCCTTTTACATTTAGTAATATATACAGCAGAAGGGGTTACTAGCCCCTTGCTCCCGGCATTTTAGTTGCCTCTTACAACACGCGTGACTTAGGGAGGAAGAATTCTGTTCCACTTCCCCATGGAGGTAAGAGGAAATAAACAAGAACAAGAACTAGAAAGAAAATAGAAGAAAACCCAGAGGGGTGTGTGTATATATGCTTGTACATGTATGTGTAGTGTGACCTAAGTGCAAGTAGTAGTAGCAAGATGTACCTGAAATCTTGCATGTTTATGAGACAGACAAAAGACACCAGCAATCCTACCATCATGTAAAACAATTACAGGCTTTCATTGTACACTCACTTGGCAGGACGGTAGTACCTCTCTGGGCGGTTGCTGTCTACCAACCTACTACCTAGGATATAATAATAATAATAATTATATATATATATATATATATATATATATATATATATATATATATATATATATATATATATATATATATATATATATATAATTATATCCACTTCTACCTCTTTTCTCTTTAATCCCATTCATGAATAAGTTCTCAATATATTTTCTTCATTACCTCTGCCTCTTCACTAGCTTCTTCCTACTTCCATTATTGTCCATTTGCTTCTGCTTATTCTCCTCCTCCATGATTCACCAGTACTCTCCTGGCCCGGGTAGTTTCCAGGTGGTGACGCGGCCTCGGCTCCCTGTCTAGGGAGTGTCGTTATTCTGTTTTCTTATTTCTCTCTAAATATATTTTAACATTTTTTTCATGAGGAAGTGCTAAACCAGTAATGATTATATAACACCTAGTGAACGGGAAGCATTCAGGTTCAATCCTAAGAATTGGAAGATAATCCCGTTCCTTGGATTAAGAGCTCAACTCTCTCCCCAGCATAGTCACCTTCCCTGTGGGAACATCTCTCAATTTTTTTATCAGCAAAATTTTGCTGATGACTCAGTGTTGTATTTGCTCTTATGCATTCCTCTATGAATTATTTTAAGTTATTCTTTCTTCTCTATGCTCATACTTTCTTCATCATTTTTAAATTAAAAAAAAAAAAGTTCTTTGCTCATTATTTCTCCAGTTCTGCCATTGTTATCTCAATATTCCTCTGCATAATTATGAAAAATGGTAAACAATATCTACAAGACGAATAAGATGTGTGCAACAGTAGGGTATCTTAATTGTTGAAACGTTCCGCCTACACAGTAGGCTTCTTCAGTCAAATACAGAGGAGATTAAATATGGAGGCACACCTCTTGTGATATGGCACTTTCTAACTAGCCAATCTCCCTCACTTAGTCATTCACTTTCCCTTTTTTTTTTTTTTTTTTTTGGCTCATTGTCGAACCGCTGTATAGTCCTTGTGGCTTAGCGCTTCTTTTTGGTTATAATAATAATAATAATCATTGTCGAACCACTGATAATGTAGCCTCCATTACCTTTGTAACTTGTTCAGCTATCATAACTTTGGGTCCCCGTCCCTGGACCCATTATGTACCTCTGTAATCTTTTGACTACCACCCACACCATGGGTATGAGGTTCATAATAAACATTAACATTCAAACACTTGGGTTGAATGACCCATACAGGTTCAGCACGTCATCAAAATATTAAGAATTATCATATTCACACACACACACACACACACACACACACACACACACACACACACACACACACACACACACACACACAAAACTAATTAGATGATACAGTACCTGTAATTATAATAATAATTTACCCACTGATACCAGGATTGAGAAACACGCTCAAGATCACACAAAGCCGCCCATCCTGATGTTCCCTGAGGGAATCTGCAACAACAACACCGTGGTTCTCCAATTTAAGAAAGGCGCATTTGAGGTGATACTCGCTTGTTTTGGTTCCTCCAGCATCAAAATAATCACAAGCACTAAATCTATATGGGTTACACATTGGCAGACAGTAGAAGGAAGGCTAAGGGAAAAGTTATTTGGTGCAATAAATCAGTTTTCCCCCAAAATTCTTGAAATATATTGAAAGTGGGCGTCTTTTTTTTTTTTTTTTTTTTTTTTTTTAAGAAAGGAACCCTTTAAAAGAGGGTTGTTCATGCTGGTGAGAGGCTCTTGGTCCAAGGAATTGGATCTCCCCTCCCCTTCCTTCTACTGAACATGAATGCTTCTAGTTTTCCCAGACGTTGTGACCCAACAGATTTAGCACAATAATGTAATAAATATTAATAAGAATGATTAGGAAAGGTGTGTTAAAAGTAACTTTCCATAGGGTTAGATTTTTAGTTGAAAAAATGGAGGTTAGGTTAGGTAAAGTTCATCAGGAAACAGGACAAGTGCTGACTGACTGACTGGGGTCTTGGTCAGATGATAACCAGCCATTGGAGCTTTTGATCATCTGACCAAGACCTTCCGTTGGCTTACCGGCTCACCCCTTTAAAAATTATGGTCATAGTTATTATTATTTTTTTTAAATGAAATTCTCATTTGTTGTACAGGTTTATTTTTTAGCATTGATCATTGCGAGTCAACTTATTTAAGAAAGAAAACCAAGATGTTTGTTTCACCACATATGTAAATGATTAACATTATTCTTTCATTATTTACTGCAATTTGCACACACACACACACACACACACACACACACACACACACACACACACACACACACACACACACACACACACACACACACACACACACACACACACGATCAAGAGGTACGTGAGGACCTCAACACGAGATTCAAGAAAATATTTACAGTAGAGACAGGAAGGGTTCTTGGACGACAGCACAGAGGGGAACACCAACAAGTGTAGGATGACGTACACACAACTGGGCAGGAGGTGCAGAAGCTGCTAAGTGACCTTGATACCTCAAGGGCGATGGGATCGGACATCTTCCCGTGGGTCCTTAGAGAAGGAGCAGAGATGCTGTATGTGCCACTAACCACAATCTTCAACACTTCCTTTGAAACTGGGCAACTACCCGAGGTATGGAAGACGGCAAATGTAGTCCCCATTCTTAAGAAAGAAGACAGAAACGAGGCACTAAACTACAGACCAGTGTCACTGACATGTATAGTATGCCAAGTCATGGGGAAGATTATCAGGAGGAGAGTGGTGGAGCACCTGGAACAGAACAAGATTATAAACGACAACCAGCACGGATTCATGGAGGGCAAATCCTGTGTCGTAAACCTTCTGGAGTTCTATGACAGCGTAACAGAAGTAAGACACGAGATAGAGGGGTGGGTTGATTGCATTTTCCTGGACTGCTGGAAGGCCTTCAACACATTTCCTCACAAGAGATTAGTGCAGAAGCTGGAGGATCAGGCACGTATAACAGGAAGGGTACTGCAATGGATCGGATAATACCTGACAGAGAGGCAACAGTGAGTCATGGTACATGATGAGGTATCACAGTGGGCGCCTATGATGAGCGGGGGCCCACAGGGGTCAGTCTTAGAACCAGTGCTAGTTTTATATGTGATTGACATGATGGAAGGGATAGACTCAGAAGTGTCCCTGTTCGCAGATGATGTGAAGTTAATGAGGAGAATTAAATCAGATGAGGATCAGGCAGGACTTCAAAGAGACCTGGACAGACTGGACACGTGGTCCAGCAACTGGCTTCTCGAATTCAACCCTGCCAAATGCAAAGTCATGAAGATTGGGGAAGGGCAAAGAAGGCCGCAGAATATAGGCTAGGTGGACAAAGACTGCAAACCTCACTCAAGGAGAAAGATCTTGGGGTGAGCATAACAATGAGCATGTCTCCGGAAACACACATCATCCAGATAACTGCTGCAGCATATGGGCGCCTGGCAAACCTGAGAAGAGAGTTCCGATACCTTAGTAAGGAATCGTTCAAGACACTGTACACCGTGTACGTCAGGCCCATACTGGAGTATGCAGCACCAGTTTGGAACCCACACCTGGTCAAGCACGTCAAGAAATTAGAGAAAGTGCAAATGTTTGCAACAAGATTAGTCCCGGAGCTCAGGGGAATGTCGTACGAAGGTTGAGGGAAATCGGTCTGACGACACTGGAGGACAGGAGGGTCAGGGGAGACATGAGAACGACATACAAAATACTGCATGGAATAGATAAGGTAGACAGAGACAGCATGTTCCAGAGAGGGGACACTGAAACAAGGGGTTACAAATGGAAGCTGAAGACTCAGACGAGTCACAGGGATGTTAGGAAGTATTTCTTCAGTCATAGAGTTGTCAGGAAGTGGAATAGTTTAGCAAGTGATGTAGTGGAGGCAGGAACCATACACAGCTTTAAGACGAAGTATGACAAAGCTCAGTGAGCAGAGAGAGAGAGGATCTAGTAGAGGACCTAGAAAAGGCGGGGCCAGGAGCTGAGTCTCGACCCCTACAACCACAATTAGGTGAGTACAGTTGAGTAAATACAGTGTCAGTGTTGGAAGTTGGTCACTGGAGAGCCTCAGTGACGTTAGGAAGCATTTCTTCAGTCTCAGAGTGGTTGGGAAGTGGAATGATGTTGGTGAGCGTGATGGAGACAAGCTCATTCATAATTTTAAAACAAGGTATGACAGGACCGACAAAACTAAGGGGGGAGTGCATCTGAAGAGTGACATATTAAGCTGCAGGGCCAGGATCTGAGAACTGACCCCTGCAACCATAAATGGGTGAGTACACACAGTTAACATTAAATATTTCCTTACATAAGGGTGCCTTCACCAAATTTAACTTCAATGACAAAAAACATGTCCTAAATTAAACAAGCTGGAAAGATCTTAAACAACACTTAAGCCGAACCTTTGAATAGAAAGAATTAACTCTGTAGCATTTGAAGAAAACCGAAGAGAAGATGTAAACTAGAAAGAGAGATGCTCCCTATAGGGGCGAAGGTGAAGAATCAAAGTGCTGGTGAAAGGGGCCAGTAAATGAAATAAGAAAGGAGGCACTGGTCAGAGAAATAGCAGATATCTAACTTAAGCTTAAGGAATCATACAGGAGACAAGAAACACAGGAAGAACTTAGCCATAAATGAAATTGAAAAAAATACTAAACCAAATCTAAGGCAAAAACCACATCCCTTCGTAAAGGATATGGGGCATACACAGATGACAGCAAAGAAATCAAGAATACTGAAGTCTCAATATGATTCAACGTGTATTGAGCTGTTAAGCAAACTAAGGGTCGACAATCTAAGTTATTTTTTATGACCGAGACTCAAAACTTGGTTAATTAAAAATTTCTGATATTATCCTAATACCACAAGACTAAGTAAAAGCCATAAATGATATTCACATACACTCTTCCCCAGGCCAAGACTAGTGGAACTCCATGTTCATCAAAAACTGCAAAAAGCCCCTTTCATGTGCCTTAAGCATTCTTTGGAGAGGGAGCATGGACACAGGGGTCATCCCACAATCACTAAAAACGAAAAGATATGGCCCCACTCCACAAAGGTGGCAGTAAAGCAATTACAAAGAATTACAGACCGATAGCACCAACGTCTCATTTAAAAAAAATCTTTGAAAGAGTTCTGAGAAGCAAGATCGCCAACCTCTCAGATACTCATCAGTTGCACAATCCAGGGCAGCGTAGGTTTAGAGCAGGTCGCTCCTGCCTATCCCAGAGATGCAAGCCACAGCACCGTATCCTCCTTTGTGGATGATACTCGAATTTGCATGACAGTGTCATCCATCGAAGACTGCAAATCTCCAAGCGGACATCAAGCAAATCTTTAATGAGCCGCAGAAAACAATATGAAGTTCAATTAAGACAAATTTCAGTTACTCTGTTATGGAAAACTCTTAGACATAAAAGCAGTATCAGAGTTTGAAACTAATTCCAACCTCACAATAGAGCGAAAAAATAATGTGAAGAACCTGGGAGTGACAGTGTTCGAGAATCTCACTTTCAAAGATCACAGGAATGTATTTACCACATTATTATTATTACCAAAAAGAAGCGCTAAACCACAAGGGCTATACAGCATGTATTTACCACAGCTGCTAAGAAAATGATAGGATGGATGAGAAACTACAAAACTAGAGATGCCAAGCCCATGATGATTCTCTTCAAATCATTTGTTCTCTCTAGGCTGGAATATTGCTGCACACCAATGACACCTTTCAAGGCAGGCGAAAATGTAGACCTTGAGAATATTCAGAGAACGAACTTTCACAGCACGTATAAGTATGATAAATTATTATTATAATCAAAAAGAAGCGTTAAGCCACCTAAATTACTGGGAATGGCTGAAGTCTCTTTATTTGTATTCCCTGGAACACAGGCGAGAAAGATACATAATATACAGTTGGAAAATCCTAGAGGAACTAGTCCCAAATCTGCACACGAAAATTGCTTTCTACGAAAGCAAAAAGACTCGCCAGGAGATGCAACATCTCCCCAATGAAAAGCAAGGGCGCCACGAATATACTGAGAGGAGACAGAGTAAGTGTCAGGGATCCAAGACTCTTCAACTGCCTCCCAGCATACATAAGGGGGGATCACCAGTAGACCCCTGGCTGTCTTCAAGGAGCTAGACAGGCACCTAAGTCAGTACCTGTGGTTTGTACGTCGACTTACGTGCGGCCAGCAGTAACCACCTGGTTGATCAGGCCCTGATCCACCGCGAGGTCTGGTCATGGACTGAGCCGTAGGGGCATTGACCCCGAAAACATCCCCCTCCAGGTATACTCTAGTTAATACCCCTGTCTTCATGAGGAAGCTGGACTGGCACAAAAGTCAGTACCTGACCATTATTATAATCAAGGGGAAGCGCTAAACTCGTAGGATTATGCAGTGCCTGTGGAGGGATGTGAAAGGCATTCAGGCTTAATTCACAGAACTGGAGCACAGATCCAATTCCCTAGATCAAGAGCCCCTCACCAGCATCAAGGAACTTCCCTGGAGGGGAGTACCTGACCAGCCAGCCAGGCTGTGGTTCGAGCCTGGAGTTTACCTGGAGAGAGTTCCGGGGGTCAACGCCCCCGCGGCCCGGTCTGTGACCAGGCCGCCTGGTGGATCAGAGCCTGATCAACCAGGCTGTTACTGCTGGCTGCACGCAAACCAACGTACGAGCCACAGCCCGGCTGGTCAGGAACCGACTTGTGTGCAGCCGGCAGTAACGGCCTGGCTGATAAGGTCCTGATCCACCGCGGTTTTAACGCTTTTTATAATAATAATAATAATAATCCAACGGGAGGCCTGGTCATAGATCGGGCCGCGGAGGTACTGACCTCCGGAACACCTTCCAGTTATACTCCTCTTCAAGGGGGGCTCCTTGGTGTGGTGAAGAGGCTCTTGGTCTGAGGAATTAGCCCTGTCGGTCTTCTTCCTCAGACCGAACCTAATTACCCCCCATTCTCCCCTCCCCTATCCCATCCTCCCCATCCTCCCCTTTTTCCATTCCTCCTCCTCCTCCTCACCCCTCCCTTTTGCCCTTCCTCTTTTTAGCCTTCGTGATTTCTCCCACAGGCGCGCTAGTTCCTAGGTAGGGGAAAGGACACCGGGGTCCATCCCATTCCGTTGAGGTTTCTTGGCGGTGGCGTAGTTTGCCATGGAATCTGGATTGCCTAGGGATGTCCCGATCCCTCTCCGGTATCCCGGAGTAGCTTTGGGTGTCTTTTGGGCGACGGGTGTATCTCTGGAAGCCACCTTTCGGATTCCGGGGGTGGTGGCTGAAGGAGGTATGCTTTGTGGCGGATATCCGGCCGCCCTCTTTTGTCCACCGAGGTAGCTCGGCAGATGTGAGGTTGCTATCCCAGATTGCTGGTTTACTGGCATGAAGGGTAGGGTATGGCACGGGTTCCATGCTGCATCTGCGCTACTAGCGGTGTCGAGTCCTCTTGGGCGCGGAGGGAGATTTCTGGCCCTTTCATTCCTCCTAGGAACTATCCCTCCCCGGTCCCCCCTTTTTTTTTTTTTTTTTTTTTTTTATTTTTATTTTCTTTTCTTCTTTCTTTTTTTTCTTAAAACAAATAGAAAGAAGTAACCTAACCATAGCAGCCCTAGTCCATGAACCTGGTACCCCCGGGCCCCTTCTTGATACCGCACCCCGTTCTGACCCCGCCTCGTCTTTGGACCACTCTTCAGACATTCCTCATGCCTCTGTACCTATTGCCGGTGCTGTTTCCTCACCCGCTTCAGGTTCTCGACTGACTCCTTCGATTTATCAGACCTTCGCTCTCCTCTGACTATGCTTCCGGCCTCTCCCTCTACGGTGCAGCAATTTTCAAATCGCCGACCCGTTCCACGTCGGACCAACTCTGGTCCCACGCCTAAACGTCAACGACAATTACCTGCTGATGATACTTCTCCACCTTCACCTTCTCGTTCTTCTCAGAAACGATCGACACGTCCTTCACTACCTTTCCACGCTCAGTTTCAGACTGAACAGTGGACTAAATTCTTCACTTTACGACCAACTTCCTCTACTGCCTATCTTTCTGACCATAGTATTGGCAAGGCACTCCTACGCCATGTTGGTAAAGATATTTCTTTTCATGCTCTTAAGAGCGGTACGCGCATCATTACCGTACAGAATGCTACCCAGGCTCGTGAGCTCTCTCGTCTTTCCCATATAGATACTGTTCCTGTCACCCTTGAAAAACATCATTCCCTCAATTCTTGTAGTGGTACCGTTATTCTGCCCCATACCATAGTTCAACAAAATTTCCAGACATGTGGCACCGACATTCTAGAACAGCTGGAACTCCAAGATCTCCCAATCCTCAAGGTAGACACTTACGTTCTTCCTGCCCGTGGGCGGAGACGATACCCTAGCAATGTGGCTCGTTTAACTTTTGACAGCCGAGAACTCCCATCCTCCGTTTATATAGCAGGACATCGGTTACAAGTTCGAAAGGTGATCCCTACACCACAACAGTGTAGAAATTGCTGGCGATTTGGCCATCCAGCGAAATATTGCAGATCTATCGCCGAATGCCCAGTCTGTGGTGCCGATGACCATTCTAATACGTCTTGCAATCGATCTCCCTCTTGCCTTAACTGTCATGAGGCTCACCCTTCGTACTCTCGCCGTTGTCAGGTCTATTTAAACGAGCGGGAAATCCGTTACCTCAAAGAGACAGAAGGTCTCCCTTATGCCATGGCAGTTTCTCATCTCCGCCTCCAAGGGAGACTCCCACGTGTTTCTTATTCCCGTGTTTCAAAACATCCCCCCACTTCTGGTATCCCATCTTCTACACCCACCTCTGTGGTTACCTCTCCCATAATCACTCCTGTATCTAATCCTTTTGCTGTCCTCGGCTCAGACGTCCCTACTTCAACGCCTCAGTCTAATCTCGCTTCTTCGAGTTCTCTCTTACAAGCCTCAGTATCGACGAGACCTCGTACGACACCTCTTCCCAATCGTCCCTCTACTTCTCAAAAGTCAAAAAAAGGTCCGGTAACACCTCCTACCCATCTTCCACCTCCTCATTTTACCCTCCCTGTCTCTGTCCCTAGTTCTTCCCCTCTCACTGGATCAGTTACAAGTGCAGAGGTTCACCCTCCTCCTCGTAATGTACCTTCCTCCCCTGTTCCCTCCCAAGTTCCTTCCTCTTCTGCCACCTCCCAGGTTCCTGTCTCTTCTGTCCCCTGCCACGCTTCTCCAGTTCCCTCCACCCTTTCGCCCCCCCCCCTACCTTGGTACAGTCCAATACAGTTCCAATCTTTACTCATCCTCCCCCTACCATTCCCAATATTGTCTCCCATACGACATCTCTGAATTCCGAAACACTTGAAGCAATCTCTGAATATATTGCAGAGACCAAACCATCAATGGACACTGATCCACCTTCCGCTCTTTCTCTCTCCTCTGCTCCATCTGCGCAACTCCTTTCTTCACAGCGCACCGTTCCTTCGCTGCTTGAACATTTTCCACTGCCTCCGCATGTGGACTTTTCTAACCCTTCTAGTCCGTAGGAACCCTTACCTGCGGATTTCAAGTATCTTTATCATTGCCAATCATGGCCTTTTTACAGTGGAATATACGCGGCCTCAGGGGTAATCGGGGTGAGCTTCAGATGTTACTCTCCCAGTTTGCCCCTGTTGGTGTTTGCTTACAGGAACCAAAATTACACTCTGCTGTTATTTCTCACATCTCAGGCTATAATTTATTGTATTCTTCAGATCCTTTTCCTGATGGGACCTTTAATGAAAGTGCCCTTCTTCTCCGCACTGATATTCCGTACCATCAGCTATTTATTCATACTTCGCTGCATTACACAGCAGTCCGTATCCACTTACATAGGTGGTATACGCTCTGTTCTTTATATCTCTCTCCTTCTCGGGCATTATCTATTCCGGATTTTGCCTTCCTTGTTTCGTCATTACCGCCACCGATTCTGTTACTTGGTGATTTTAATGCCCACCATTTCCTCTGGGGAGGGTCTCACTGTGATTCCCGTGGAATTCAGTTAGAGGCTTTTCTTGCCACCCACCCCCTCCATGTTTTAAATACAGGTACTCACACCCATTTTGATCCTCGGACTCATACTCTCTCTTGCATCGATCTCTCAGTTTGCTCTTCCTCCGCCGCATTAGACTTTACTTGGTCTGTTCTCCCGGACTTACATGACAGTGATCATTTCCCAATCATTCTTACTTCCCCTTCATATACGCCACCTCTTCGCACCCCACGCTGGCAATTTAATCGGGCAAATTGGAACCTTTACTCACACCTGACTGTTTTTAAAGAGGTTCCTTCTTCGTCCTCCATCGATGAGCTTTTACACCTCTTCTCGTCCTCCGTTTTCACCGCAGCTTCTCATTCTATACCCCAAACTTCGGGCAGGCATTCTCAGAAATGCGTGCCTTGGTGGTCTCCTGCTTGTGCTCGTGCAGTACGTTTGAAACGCGCTGCATGGGGCAGGTACCGGTACAATAGAACCACAGAGCGACTCCTTGATTTTAAACAGAAGCGTGCGATCGCTCGCCGTGTCATCCGTGACGCTAAACGCACTTGCTGGCGAGATTATGTCTCCACCATCACCTCTGCTTCCTCTATGAGTGCAGTCTGGAAAAAAGTACGAAAACTGAGTGGTAAATATTCTCCTGACCCGGCTCCTGTTCTGCGGGTTGCCGGTGTTGATATAGCAAACCCACTAGATGTTGCCAATGAAATTGGCAATCATCTGGTCCGTATTTCTCAGGGACTCCATCTATGCCCCTCATTTCTTTCCTCAAAGTCTGCCAGAGAGTTAGCACCCTTGGACTTTTCTTCTCTCAGAGAAGAACAGTATAATGTGCCTTTTACACTTCAAGAACTGGAGGCAACACTCTCAGCTTGTCGATCATCGGCAGCTGGGCCCGACGACATTCATATTCGTATGCTACAACATTTACATCAGTCAGCCCTTGCAGTCCTATTACGCCTTTACAATCTTATTTGGTCACAAGGAGTTCTTCCACAGCTGTGGAAATCCGCCATTGTTCTCCCTTTCCGCAAACCAGGCACTACGGGACATGAAACCTCCCACTATCGTCCCATTGCTCTTACCAGTGCAGTTTGCAAAGTAATGGAACGTCTAGTAAATAGACGTTTAGTGTGGTATTTAGAGACACACAACAGTCTCTCCACTCGTCAATATGGTTTTCGTAAGGGACGTTCTACCATAGACCCCTTACTGCGCTTGGATACGTATGTTCGTAATGCCTTTGCGAATAACCACTCAGTTATTGCCATATTTTTTGACCTTGAGAAGGCATATGACACAACTTGGAGGTATAATATTTTAGCCCAAGCCCACTCCTTAGGCCTTCGAGGCAATCTACCATCCTTCCTTAAGAACTTTTTAACTGACAGGCATTTCCGTGTTCGGGTTAATAATGTGCTCTCCCCGGACTTTGTCCAAGCTGAAGGTGTCCCCCAGGGATGTTCTGAGCACAACACTTTTTCTCCTTGCTATTAATGATTTGGCCTCTAGTCTTCCATCAAATATTTGGTCATCACTCTATGTTGATGACTTCACTATTGCCTGTGCAGGCACTGACTGTCACCTCCTTACAGTTTCTCTCCAGCATGCAGTCGACCGTGTTTCCAATTGGGCCACCACACATGGGTTTAAATTTTCCAGCACTAAAACCCACCAAATCACTTTCACTAGACGCTCTGTCATCTCTGATCATCCTTTGTACCTCTATGGCTCACGTATCCCTGAACGTGATACAGTCAAGTTTCTGGGCCTCCTCTTTGATCGTAGGTTATCCTGGAAACCTCACATTACCTCTCTGAAGGCAACTTGTCACAGCCGGCTGAACCTTCTTAAAACCCTTGCTCATCTTTCGTGGGGAGCTGATCGTCGAACCCTCCTTCACCTACATTCCACCCTTATTTTATCGAAACTTGATTATGGTGACCAGATCTATTCAGCGGCATCTCCTGCTACTCTCTCTAGCCTTAACCCCATTCATCACCAAGGATTACGTTTATGCCTTGGTGCTTTTCGCTCTTC
This sequence comes from Cherax quadricarinatus, assembly GCF_038502225.1. Taxonomy (NCBI): domain Eukaryota; kingdom Metazoa; phylum Arthropoda; class Malacostraca; order Decapoda; family Parastacidae; genus Cherax; species Cherax quadricarinatus. The sequence continues at coordinate 13,575,891 of NC_091317.1, forward strand.
CCCTGTCGAAAGCCTCTATGCAGAAGCGAACGTTCCATCCTTATCCGATCGCCGTGATGCCCATTGCCTGCGCTACTATGTACGCTCTCATGATCTCCGCAATCCTTCCATTTATAGAATGGTCACTGATATTAGTAGACATTCTTTATTTGTTCGCCGCCCCTGCTTACTCCGTCCCTTCTCTCTTCGCCTTCATTCGCTCTTGTCTTCTCTTCAACTACCACCTTTCTATGTACATGTAGCATCTCACTTTTCCCTACCCCCCTGGGAAGTTCCAGCTGTTCGAGTCTGTTCTTTCTCCCTCCCTTGCTCGAAAGCCCAACTGTCTACGGTCGCTTCCCGCTCTTTTTCTTGACCACTTTCACTCTCATTCTCATGCCATTGCTGTGTACACAGATGGCTCTAAGTCTTCTGATGGCGTAGGATTCGCAGCAGTGTTTCCGGACAGCGTCGTACAAGGGCATTTACTATCTTCAGCTAGTATTTTTACTGCTGAATTATATGCCATCCTTACAGCACTTATCCGTATTGCATCTATGCCTGTGTCATCATTTGTGGTTGTCTCAGACTCCCTTAGTGCTTTACAGGCTATACAAAAATTTGATACACCTCACCCCTTAGTCCTCCGTATCCAACTTTGGCTACGCCGCATCTTTACTAAGCATAAAGATATTGTTTTTTGTTGGGTCCCTGGTCATGTTGACGTACAGGGCAATGAACAGGCAGACACTGCTGCGCGGTCAGCAGTACATGACCTACCAGTTTCTTATAGAGGTATTCCATGTACGGACTATTTTGCTGTAATATCTTCCCACCTTCACACCCGTTGGCAACAACGTTGGTCTACTATGCTCGGCAACAAACTTCAGTCTATTAAACCGAGTATAGGTTACTGGCCGTCTTCTTATCACCAGTGTCGAGGTTGGGAGACTACTCTCTCCCGTCTTCGCATTGGCCATACTCGTCTTACTCATGGATATCTCATGGAGAGGCGTCTTGCTCCTCTCTGTGAGAATTGCCAAGCTCCATTATCAGTCAGCCACATTCTGTTGGACTGCCCACTTTATCAACGAGCACGCAGAATTTACCTCTGTCGTCGTCTTCGCCCCGCTGCTCTCTCTTTACCTTCCCTTCTCGCTGATGGACCCACCTTTCATCCGGACTCTCTCATTGACTTTTTGACAACGACTGACTTACTTCACAAATTCTGATACTTTCAGCCCTTTCTACTTGTATCTCTTGCTACCCTCTACCCCCGTACTATCCCCTGCCCCGCTGTTTTCTGTAACCTGCTGATCATCCCCCCTCCCTTCTGCCATCCAATTCCCTTGCTTCCTTCCCTACCCTGCAGCGCTGTATATAGCCCTTGTGGCTTAGCGCTTCTTTTTGATTATAATAATAATAATAATCCAGTTATACTCCAGAAGATCCAGAACCTCCAAAATCCTCTCTCCCACGCTTACCTGTAGTGTAATTACCATCCTCTATCATTACCACTGTAACTTGTTTAGATATTAAAACTTTGCGGTCAGTCCCTGGACCCATTATGTATGTCTATAATCTTTTTGACTGCTGCCCATAGGATGGGTATAGGGTACATAATAAAGATATGAAACTCGACTCTTCCCCCACATTGCCGATTGTATATGTAGCTGCCATCCTCTCCCACACTTGCCGATTGTGTAGGTAGCTACGTAATAATAATAATATATTTCTACAAGTACATGTACAAGGTATACAGACCTAGCTGACATCAATGACATACTACTATATAGAAAACCGTTTGTTATGCAGAGCATTTCGGGTAAATTAGGTTAGTTTTGTCCCAGGATGCGACCCACACCAGTCGACTAACACCCACGTACCTATTTTATACCGATAGGTGAACATGGACAGCAGGTATCCTAAGGAAACACATTCTAACGTTTTTCAGCCGTACTGGGGATTGGATCTCTGGACCTGTGCCTCTTCAAGGGGGGCTCCTTGGCGTGGTGAAGAGGCTCTTGGTCTGAGGAATTAGCCCTGTCGGTCTTCTTCCTCAGACCGAACCTAATTACCCCCCATTCTCCCCTCCCCTATCCCATCCTCCCCATCCTCCCCTTTTTCCATTCCTCCTCCTCCTCCTCACCCCTCCCTTTTGCCCTTCCTCTTTTTAGCCTTCGTGATTTCTCCCACAGGCGCGCTAGTTCCTAGGTAGGGGAAAGGACACCGGGGTCCATCCCATTCCGTTGAGGTTTCTTGGCGGTGGCGTAGTTTGCCGTGGAATCTGGATTGCCTAGGGATGTCCCGATCCCTCTCCGGTATCCCGGAGTGGCTTTGGGTGTCTTTTGGGCGACGGGTGTATCTCTGGAAGCCACCTTTCGGATTCCGGGGGTGGTGGCTGAAGGAGGTATGCTTTGTGGCGGATATCCGGCCGCCCTCTCTTTTGTCCACCGAGGTAGCTCGGCAGATGTGAGGTTGCTATCCCAGATTGCTGGTTTACTGGCATGAAGGGTAGGGTATGGCACGGGTTCCATGCTGCATCTGCGCTACTAGCGGTGTCGAGTCCTCTTGGGCGCGGAGGGGGATTTCCGGCCCTTTCATTCCTCCTGGGAACTATTCCTCCCCGCTCCCCCCCTTTTTTTATTCTTTTTTTTTTTTTATTTTTATTTTCTTTTCTTCTTTCTTTTTTTTTCTTAAAAACAAAAAGCAAAGGAGTAACCTAACCATTGCAGCCCTAGTCCATGAAACCACTACCCCCGGGCCCCTTCTTGATACCGCACCCCATTCTGACCCTGCCTTGTGTTTAGACCACTCTTCGGACACTCCTGATGCCCCTGTACCTCTTGCTGGTGCTGTTTCCTCACCCGCTTCAGGTACCGGGGCTTCGACTGACTCCTTCGATTTGTCTGAACTCCGCTCTCCTTTGACTATGCTTCCGGTTTCTCCCTCTACGGTACGGCAATTTTCGAATCGCCCACCCATTTCCTGCCGGACCAACTCCGGTCCTACTCCTAAACGTCAACGTCAATCTCCTGATGATGCTCCGTCGTTACCTACCCATTCTACTCGGAAACGACCGACACGTCAAGCACTCCCTCTCCACGCTCAGTTTCGGACCACACAATGGACTAAATTCTATACTTTAAGACCTCTTCAAGGGGGGCTCCTTGGCGTGGTGAAGAGGCTCTTGGTCTGAGGAATTAGCCCTGTCGGTCTTCTTCCTCAGACCGAACCTAATTACCCCCCATTCTCCCCTCCCCTATCCCATCCTCCCCATCCTCCCCTTTTTCCATTCCTCCTCCTCCTCCTCACCCCTCCCTTTTGCCCTTCCTCTTCTTGGCCTTCGTGATTTCTCCCACAGGCGCACTAGTTCCTAGGTAGGGGAAAGGACACCGGGGTCCATCCCATTCCGTTGAGGTTTCTTGGCGGTGGCGTAGTTTGCCGTGGAATCTGGATTGCCTGGGGATGTCCCGATCCCTCTCCGGTATCCCGGAGTAGCTTTGGGTGTCTTTTGGGCGACGGGTGTATCTCTGGAAGCCACCTTTCGGATTCCGGGGGTGGTGGCTGAAGGAGGTATGCTTTGTGGCGGATATCCGGCCGCCCTCTCTTTTGTCCACCGAGGTAGCTCGGCAGATGTGAGGTTGCTATCCCAGATTGCTGGTTTACTGGCATGAAGGGTAGGGTATGGCACGGGTTCCATGTTGCATCTGCGCTACTAGCGGTGTCGAGTCCTCTTGGGCGCGGAGGGGGATTTCCGGCCCTTTCATTCCTCCTGGGAACTATTCCTCCCCGCTCCCCCCTTTTTTTATTCTTTTTTTTATTTTTATTTTCTTTTCTTCTTTCTTTTTTTTTCTTAAAAACAAAAAGCAAAGGAGTAACCTAACCATGGCAGCCCTAGTCCATGAAACCACTACCCCCGGGCCCCTTCTTGATACCGCACCCCATTCTGACCCTGCCTTGTGTTTAGACCACTCTTCGGACACTCCTGATGCCCCTGTACCTCTTGCTGGTGCTGTTTCCTCACCCGCTTCAGGTACCGGGGCTTCGACTGACTCCTTCGATTTGTCTGAACTCCGCTCTCCTTTGACTATGCTTCCGGCTTCTCCCTCTACGGTACGGCAATTTTCGAATCGCCCACCCATTTCCTGCCGGACCAACTCCGGTCCTACTCCTAAACGCCAACGTCAATCTCCTGATGATGCTCCGTCGTTACCTTCCCATTCTACTCGGAAACGACCGACACGTCAAGCACTCCCTCTCCACGCTCAGTTTCGGACCACACAATGGACTAAATTCTTTACTTTAAGACCTACTTCTTCTTCTGCCTACCTTTCTGACCATAGTATTGCCAAAGCGCTCCTGCGTCATGTTGGCAGAGATATTTCATTTCACGCTCTCAAGAGCGGTACACGCATCGTCACTGTCCAGAATGCTACCCAAGCTCATGATCTTTCTCTCCTTTCGAATATCGATACTACTCCTATCACTATTGAAAAACATCTTTCTCTCAATTCTTGTAGTGGTACTGTCATTCTGCCCCATACCATAGTCCAACAGAATTTCCAGTCATGTGGCAATGACATTTTTGAACAGCTGGAACTCCAGGATCTCCCAATCCTCAAAGTAGACACTTATGTCCTTCCTGCCCGGGGGCGGAGACGTTACCCTTGCAATGTGGCTCGTTTAACTTTTGACAGCCGAGAACTCCCGTCCTCTGTATATGTCGCGGGACATCGGTTACAAGTTCGAAAGGTGATACCTACACCGCAACAATGTAGAAATTGCTGGCGTTTTGGTCACCCAGCAAAATATTGCAGATCTATGGCCGAATGCCCAGTCTGTGGTGCCGACAACCATTCTAATACATCTTGCAGTCAACCTCCATCTTGCCTTAATTGTAATGAAGCTCACCCTTCGTACTCCCGCCGTTGCCAGGTCTACTTAAATGAACGTGAAATCCGTTGCCTCAAAGAGGCAGAAGGTCTCCCTTATGCTATGGCAGTTACTCATCTCCGCCTCCAAGGGAGACTACCCCGTGTTTCTTATTCTCGTGTTTCCAAACGTCCCCCCACTTCTGGGGTCCCATCTTCTGCAGCCTCCTCTGTTGTTACCCCTCCCATAGCCACTACGGCATCTAATCCTTTTGCTGTCCTTGGCTCTGACGTCCCGACTACAACTCAGTCTGTTCTCACATCTTCGCGTCCTTCCTCACAAGCCCCAGTATCGACAAGACCTCGTACGACACCTAATACCAATCGCCCCTCTACTCAGAAGTCCAAAAAATCCACATTGCTCAAATCTTCTTTGCCCCTTCCTTCCCTTCTTCCACCTTCACACGTTACCTTTCCAGTCTCTGTACCTAGTTCTTCCCCTCTCTCTGGCTCTATTACAAGTGTGGAGATTCACCCTCCTCCTCGTACTATGCCTTCCACCCCCGTCCCCTCCCAAGTTTCTCCCTCTTCTGTCACCTCCCAGGTTTCTACCTCTTCTGTCCCCCCCCACACTTCATCTCCAGTCCCTTACACTTTTCCCTCCCCCTCTACTTTGGTACAGTCCATTACTGTCCCAATCTTTACTCACCCTCCTCCTCCTATCTCCAATATGGTTTCCCATACATCTTTGAATTCAGAAACACTTGAAGCCATTTCAGAATATATTGCAGAGACTAAACCTTCAATGGACACTGATTCACTTCCTGTTCCTTCTCTTCCCTCTCCTCCATCTTCACAACCCCATTCTTCGCAACGCTCCGTTCCTTCGCTACTTGAACATCTTCCAATGCCACCACACGTTGACTTTTCTAACCCCTCTAGTCCGTAGGTGCCTTTACCTACAGATTCCTGATATTTTCTTCATCGCCAATCATGGCCTATTTACAGTGGAATATCCGCGGCCTCAGGGGTAATCGGGGTGAGCTTCAGATGTTGCTTTCCAGGTTTTCCCCTGTTGGTGCTTGCTTACAAGAACCAAAATTACACTCGGCTGTTTTCCAACCTATCTCAGGCTATAATTTATTGTATTCTTCGGATCCTTTCTCAGATGGGACCTTTAATGAAAGTGCCCTTCTTCTACGCAATGATATTCCGTACTGTCAACTATTTGTCCATACCTCGCTGCATTACACTGCAGCCCGTATCCACTTGAATAAGTGGTTTACAATATGTTCTTTATATCTCTCTCCTTCTCGAGCATTTTCTATCCCAGACTTTGCCTTTCTTGTTTCATCCTTACCACCACCACTTCTGTTACTTGGTGATTTTAATGCCCACCATTTCCTCTGGGGGGGGTCTCATTGTGACTCACGTGGCATTCAGTTGGAGGCTTTTCTTGCCTCTCACCCCCTCCATGTTTTAAATACGGGTACTCCCACCCATTTTGATCCTCGTACTCATACTCTCTCTTGCATCGATCTATCAGTCTGCTCTTCCTCCACTGCACTAGACTTCACCTGGTCTGTTCTACCAGACTTACATGACAGCGATCATTTTCCGATCATTCTTACTTCTCCTTCCTATTCACCACCTTCCCGTAACCCTCGCTGGCAATTTGATCGGGCAAATTGGGATCTTTACTCACACCTCACTGCTTTTAGTGAGGTTCCTTCTTCATCCTCCATTGATGAGCTCCTACACATCTTCTCGACATCAGTTTATACCGCAGCTTCTCATTCTATACCCCAAACCTCAGGCAGGCATTCTCAGAAGTGCGTGCCTTGGTGGTCTCCTGCTTGTGCTCGTGCAGTACGTTTGAAACGTGCTGCATGGGGCAGGTACCGGTACAATAGAACCGCTGAGAGACTTGTTGATTTTAAGCAGAAGCGTGCGATCGCTCGCCGTGTCATCCGTGAAGCTAAACGCACTTGTTGGCGAGACTATGTTTCCACCATCACCTCTGCTTCTTCTATGAGTGCAGTCTGGAAAAAAGTGAGGAAATTGAGTGGTAAATACTCTCCTGACCCGGCTCCTGTTCTACGGGTCACTGGTGTTGATATAGCAAACCCTCTCGACGTTGCCATTGAACTTGGCACACATCTGGTCCGTATTTCCCGAGGGCTCCATCTATGCCCCTCGTTTCTTTCCTCAAAGTCTGCCAGAGAGTTAGTACCCTTGGACTTTTCTTCTCTCGGAGAAGAACAGTATAATGTGCCTTTTACACTTCAAGAACTGGAGGCAACGCTCTCAGCCTGCCGATCATCGGCAGCTGGGCCTGATGACATTCATATTCGTATGTTACAACATTTACATCGGTCAGCCCTTGTAGTCCTCTTACACCTCTTCAATCTTATTTGGGCACAAGGAGTTCTTCCCCAGCTGTGGAAATCTGCCATTGTTCTCCCTTTCCGCAAACCGGGTACTACAGGACATGATGCCTCCCACTATCGCCCCATCGCTCTTACAAGTGCAGTTTGCAAAGTGATGGAACGCCTCGTAAATCGACGTTTAATGTGGTATTTAGAGACTCACAACAGTCTCTCCGCTAGTCAATATGGCTTTCGTAAGGGTCGTTCTACCATAGACCCCTTACTACGCTTGGATACGTATGTTCGTAATGCCTTTGCGAATAATCACTCAGTTATTGCCATATTTTTTGACCTTGAGAAGGCATATGACACAACTTGGAGGTATAATATTTTGGCCCAGGCCCATTCCTTAGGCCTCCGAGGCAATCTACCATCCTTCCTTAAGAACTTTTTAACTGACAGACATTTCCGTGTTCGAGTCAATAATGTTCTTTCCCCGGACTTCGTCCAAGCTGAAGGTGTCCCTCAGGGATGTGTTCTAAGCACAACACTTTTTCTCCTTGCTATAAATGATTTGGCCTCTGTTCTTCCACCCAATATTTGGTCATCACTCTATGTTGATGACTTCGCTATTGCTTGTGCAGGCGCTGACTGTCACCTTATTGCAGTTTCTCTCCAGCATGCGGTCGACCGTGTTTCCACTTGGGCCACCACACATGGGTTTAAATTTTCAAGTACCAAAACTCACCAAATTACTTTCACTAGACGCTCTGTTATCTCCGATCATCCTTTGTATCTCTATGGCTCCCGTATCCCCGAACGTGATACAGTCAGGTTTCTAGGCCTTCTCTTTGACCGTCGGTTAACCTGGAAACCTCACATTACCTCTTTGAAGGCAACTTGTCACAGCCGGCTAAACCTTCTTAAAACCCTTGCTCATCTTTCCTGGGGAGCTGATCGTCGAACTCTGCTTCGCCTACATTCAGCCCTCGTTTTATCGAAACTCGATTATGGTGACCAGATTTATTCCGCGGCCTCTCCTGCTACTCTCTCTAGCCTTAACTCTATCCATCACCAAGGCTTACGTTTGTGCCTTGGTGCTTTTCGCTCTTCCCCTGTTGAGAGCCTCTATACAGAAGCAAATGTTCCATCCTTGTCTGATCGCCGTGATGCCCATTGCCTTCGTTACTATGTACGCTCTCACGATCTACACAATCCTTCCATTTATAGAATGGTCACTGATATTAGTAGACATTCTTTATTCGTTCGCCGCCCCTGTTTGCTCCGTCCCTTTTCTCTTCGCCTACATTCACTCTTGTCTTCCCTTCAGTTACCACCTTTATATGTTCATGTAGCATCTCACTTTTCCCTGCCCCCCTGGGAAGTTCCAGCTGTTCGGGTCTGTTCTTTCTCACTCCCTTGCTCGAAAGCTCAACTGCCTACGGTGGCTTCCCGCTCTCTTTTTCTTGATCACTTCCACTCCCATTCTCATGCCACCGCTGTGTACACAGATGGCTCTAAGTCTTCAGACGGCGTCGGATTCGCAGCAGTGTTTCCGGACAGCGTCGTACGAGGGCATTTACTATCTTCAGCTAGCATTTTTACTGCTGAACTGTATGCCATTCTTGCAGCACTTATTCGTATTGCATCTATGCCTGTGTCATCATTTGTAGTAGTCTCAGACTCCCTTAGTGCTCTACAGGCTATACGAAAATTTGATACATCTCATCCCCTAGTTCTCCGTATCCAACTTTGGCTACGCCGTATCTCTACCAAACATAAAGATATTGTTTTTTGTTGGGTCCCTGGTCATGTCGACGTACAGGGCAATGAACAGGCAGACACTGCTGCGCGGTCAGCAGTATATGACCTACCAATTTCCTATCGAGGTGTTCCATTTCTGGACTATTTTGCTGCAATAGCTACCCACCTTCGCACCCGTTGGCAACAACGTTGGTCAACTCTGCTCGGTAACAAACTTCATTCTATTAAACCGAGCATAGGTTACTGGCCGTCTTCTTGTCATCAGTGCCGAAGTTGGGAGACCACTCTCTCCCGCCTTCGCATTGGCCACACTCGTCTTACTCATGGGTATCTCATGGAGAGGCACCCTGTTCCTCTCTGTGAGCAGTGTCAAGTTCCAGTATCGATTAGCCACATTCTGTTAGACTGCCCTCTCTATCAACGAGCACGCAGAATTTACCTCCAACGTCGTCTTCGTTCTACTACTCTCTCTTTACCTTCCCTTCTTGCTGATGGACCCTCCTTTAATCCTGACTCTCTCATTGACTTCTTGACAACGACCGATTTACTCCACAAACTCTGATGATACTTTTCGCACTCCCCTCAGCCCTTTCTGGCTCAGTCTCTTGCTGCCCTTTACCCTTTCACCATCCACTGCCCCGCTGTTATCCGTAACCTGTTGCTCATCCATCTCCCTTTTGCCACCTGATGCCCTCACTTCCTTCCTGCCCTGCAGCGCTGTATAGTCCTTGTGGCTTAGCGCTTCTTTTTGATTATAATAATAATAATTTACTTTAAGACCAACTTCTTCTTCTGCCTACCTTTCTGACCATAGTATTGCCAAAGCGCTCCTGCGTCATGTTGGCAGAGATATTTCATTTCACGCTCTCAAGAGCGGTACACGCATCGTCACTGTCCAGAATGCTACCCAAGCTCATGATCTTTCTCTCCTTTCGAATATCGATACTACTCCTATCACTATTGAAAAACATCTTTCTCTCAATTCTTGTAGTGGTACTGTCATTCTGCCCCATACCATAGTCCAACAGAATTTCCAGTCATGTGGCAATGACATTTTTGAACAGCTGGAACTCCAGGATCTCCCAATCCTCAAAGTAGACACTTATGTCCTTCCTGCCCGGGGGCGGAGACGTTACCCTTGCAATGTGGCTCGTTTAACTTTTGACAGCCGAGAACTCCCGTCCTCTGTATATGTCGCGGGACATCGGTTACAAGTTCGAAAGGTGATACCTACACCGCAACAATGTAGAAATTGCTGGCGTTTTGGTCACCCAGCGAAATATTGCAGATCTATGGCCGAATGCCCAGTCTGTGGTGCCGACAACCATTCTAATACATCTTGCAGTCAACCTCCATCTTGCCTTAATTGTAATGAAGCTCACCCTTCGTACTCCCGCCGTTGCCAGGTATACTTAAATGAACGTGAAATCCGTTGCCTCAAAGAGGCAGAAGGTCTCCCTTATGCTATGGCAGTTACTCATCTCCGCCTCCAAGGGAGACTACCCCGTGTTTCTTATTCTCGTGTTGCCAAACGTCCCCCCACTTCTGGGGTCCCATCTTCTGCAGCCTCCTCTGTTGTTACCCCTCCCATAGCCACTACGGCATCTAATCCTTTTGCTGTCCTTGGCTCTGACGTCCCGACTACAACTCAGTCTGTTCTCACATCTTCGCGTCCTTCCTCACAAGCCCCAGTATCGACAAGACCTCGTACGACACCTAATACCAATCGCCCCTCTACTCAGAAGTCCAAAAAATCCACATTGCTCAAATCTTCTTTGCCCCTTCCTTCCCTTCTTCCACCTCCACACGTTACCTTTCCAGTCTCTGTACCTAGTTCTTCCCCTCTCTCTGGCTCTATTACAAGTGTGGAGATTCACCCTCCTCCTCGTACTATGCCTTCCACCCCCGTCCCCTCCCAAGTTTCTCCCTCTTCTGTCACCTCCCAGGTTTCTACCTCTTCTGTCCCCCCCCACACTTCATCTCCAGTCCCTTACACTTTTCCCTCCCCCTCTACTTTGGTACAGTCCATTACTGTCCCATTCTTTACTCACCCTCCTCCTCCTATCTCCAATATGGTTTCCCATACATCTTTGAATTCAGAAACACTTGAAGCCATTTCAGAATATATTGCAGAGACTAAACCTTCAATGGACACTGATTCACTTCCTGTTCCTTCTCTTCCCTCTCCTCCATCTTCACAACCCCATTCTTCGCAACGCTCCGTTCCTTCGCTACTTGAACATCTTCCAATGCCACCACACGTTGACTTTTCTAACCCCTCTAGTCCGTAGGTGCCTTTACCTACAGATTCCTGATATTTTCTTCATCGCCAATCATGGCCTATTTACAGTGGAATATCCGCGGCCTCAGGGGTAATCGGGGTGAGCTTCAGATGTTGCTTTCCAGGTTTTCCCCTGTTGGTGCTTGCTTACAAGAACCAAAATTACACTCGGCTGTTTTCCAACCTATCTCAGGCTATAATTTATTGTATTCTTCGGATCCTTTCTCAGATGGGACCTTTAATGAAAGTGCCCTTCTTCTACGCAATGATATTCCGTACTGTCAACTATTTGTCCATACCTCGTTGCATTACACTGCAGCCCGTATCCACTTGAATAAGTGGTTTACAATATGTTCTTTATATCTCTCTCCTTCTCGAGCATTTTCTATCCCAGACTTTGCCTTTCTTGTTTCATCCTTACCACCACCACTTCTGTTACTTGGTGATTTTAATGCCCACCATTTCCTCTGGGGGGGGTCTCATTGTGACTCACGTGGCATTCAGTTGGAGGCTTTTCTTGCCTCTCACCCCCTCCATGTTTTAAATACGGGTACTCCCACCCATTTTGATCCTCGTACTCATACTCTCTCTTGCATCGATCTATCAGTCTGCTCTTCCTCCACTGCACTAGACTTCACCTGGTCTGTTCTACCAGACTTACATGACAGCGATCATTTTCCGATCATTCTTACTTCTCCTTCCTATTCACCACCTTCCCGTAGCCCTCGCTGGCAATTTGATCGGGCAAATTGGGATCTTTACTCACACCTCACTGCTTTTAGTGAGGTTCCTTCTTCATCCTCCATTGATGAGCTCCTACACATCTTCTCGACATCAGTTTATACCGCAGCTTCTCATTCTATACCCCAAACCTCAGGCAGGCATTCTCAGAAGTGCGTGCCTTGGTGGTCTCCTGCTTGTGCTCGTGCAGTACGTTTGAAACGTGCTGCATGGGGCAGGTACCGGTACAATAGAACCGCTGAGAGACTTGTTGATTTTAAGCAGAAGCGTGCGATCGCTCGCCGTGTCATCCGTGAAGCTAAACGCACTTGTTGGCGAGACTATGTTTCCACCATCACCTCTGCTTCTTCTATGAGTGCAGTCTGGAAAAAAGTGAGGAAATTGAGTGGTAAATACTCTCCTGACCCGGCTCCTGTTCTACGGGTCACTGGTGTTGATATAGCAAACCCTCTTGACGTTGCCATTGAACTTGGCACACATCTGGTCCGTATTTCCCGAGGGCTCCATCTATGCCCCTCGTTTCTTTCCTCAAAGTCTGCCAGAGAGTTAGTACCCTTGGACTTTTCTTCTCTCGGAGAAGAACAGTATAATGTGCCTTTTACACTTCAAGAACTGGAGGCAACGCTCTCAGCTTGCCGATCATCGGCAGCTGGGCCTGATGACATTCATATTCGTATGTTACAACATTTACATCGGTCAGCCCTTGTAGTCCTCTTACACCTCTTCAATCTTATTTGGGCACAAGGAGTTCTTCCCCAGCTGTGGAAATCTGCCATTGTTCTCCCTTTCCGCAAACCGGGTACTACAGGACATGATGCCTCCCACTATCGCCCCATCGCTCTTACAAGTGCAGTTTGCAAAGTGATGGAACGCCTCGTAAATCGACGTTTAATGTGGTATTTAGAGACTCACAACAGTCTCTCCGCTAGTCAATATGGCTTTCGTAAGGGTCGTTCTACCATAGACCCCTTACTACGCTTGGATACGTATGTTCGTAATGCCTTTGCGAATAATCACTCAGTTATTGCCATATTTTTTGACCTTGAGAAGGCATATGACACAACTTGGAGGTATAATATTTTGGCCCAGGCCCATTCCTTAGGCCTCCGAGGCAATCTACCATCCTTCCTCAAGAACTTTTTAACTGACAGACATTTCCGTGTTCGAGTCAATAATGTTCTTTCCCCGGACTTCGTCCAAGCTGAAGGTGTCCCTCAGGGATGTGTTCTAAGCACAACACTTTTTCTCCTTGCTATAAATGATTTGGCCTCTGTTCTTCCACCCAATATTTGGTCATCACTCTATGTTGATGACTTCGCTATTGCTTGTGCAGGCGCTGACTGTCACCTTATTGCAGTTTCTCTCCAGCATGCGGTCGACCGTGTTTCCACTTGGGCCACCACACATGGGTTTAAATTTTCAAGTACCAAAACTCACCAAATTACTTTCACTAGACGCTCTGTTATCTCCGATCATCCTTTGTATCTCTATGGCTCCCGTATCCCCGAACGTGATACAGTCAGGTTTCTAGGCCTTCTCTTTGACCGTCGGTTAACCTGGAAACCTCACATTACCTCTCTGAAGGCAACTTGTCACAGCCGGCTAAACCTTCTTAAAACCCTTGCTCATCTTTCCTGGGGAGCTGATCGTCGAACTCTGCTTCGCCTACATTCAGCCCTCGTTTTATCGAAACTCGATTATGGTGACCAGATTTATTCCGCGGCCTCTCCTGCTACTCTCTCTAGCCTTAACTCTATCCATCACCAAGGCTTACGTTTGTGCCTTGGTGCTTTTCGCTCTTCCCCTGTTGAGAGCCTCTACACAGAAGCAAATGTTCCATCCTTGTCTGATCGCCGTGATGCCCATTGCCTTCGTTACTATGTACGCTCTCACGATCTACACAATCCTTCCATTTATAGAATGGTCACCGATATTAGTAGACATTCTTTATTCGTTCGCCGCCCCTGTTTGCTCCGTCCCTTTTCTCTTCGCCTACATTCACTCTTGTCTTCCCTTCAGTTACCACCTTTATATGTTCATGTAGCATCTCACTTTTCCCTGCCCCCCTGGGAAGTTCCAGCTGTTCGGGTCTGTTCTTTCTCACTCCCTTGCTCGAAAGCTCAACTGCCTACGGTGGCTTCCCGCTCTCTTTTTCTTGATCACTTCCACTCCCATTCTCATGCCACCGCTGTGTACACAGATGGCTCTAAGTCTTCAGACGGCGTCGGATTCGCAGCAGTGTTTCCGGACAGCGTCGTACGAGGGCATTTACTATCTTCAGCTAGCATTTTTACTGCTGAACTGTATGTCATTCTTGCAGCACTTATTCGTATTGCATCTATGCCTGTGTCATCATTTGTAGTAGTCTCAGACTCCCTTAGTGCTCTACAGGCTATACGAAAATTTGATACATCTCATCCCCTAGTTCTCCGTATCCAACTTTGGCTACGCCGTATCTCTACCAAACATAAAGATATTGTTTTTTGTTGGGTCCCTGGTCATGTCGACGTACAGGGCAATGAACAGGCAGACACTGCTGCGCGGTCAGCAGTATATGACCTACCAATTTCCTATCGAGGTGTTCCATTTCTGGACTATTTTGCTGCAATAGCTACCCACCTTCGCACCCGTTGGCAACAACGTTGGTCAACTCTGCTCGGTAACAAACTTCATTCTATTAAACCGAGCATAGGTTACTGGCCGTCTTCTTGTCATCAGTGCCGAAGTTGGGAGACCACTCTCTCCCGCCTTCGCATTGGCCACACTCGTCTTACTCATGGGTATCTCATGGAGAGGCACCCTGTTCCTCTCTGTGAGCAGTGTCAAGTTCCAGTATCGATTAGCCACATTCTGTTAGACTGCCCTCTCTATCAACGAGCACGCAGAATTTACCTCCAACGTCGTCTTCGTTCTACTACTCTCTCTTTACCTTCCCTTCTTGCTGATGGACCCTCCTTTAATCCTGACTCTCTCATTGACTTCTTGACAACGACCGATTTACTCCACAAACTCTGATGATACTTTTCGCACTCCCCTCAGCCCTTTCTGGTTCAGTCTCTTGCTGCCCTTTACCCTTTCACCATCCACTGCCCCGCTGTTATCCGTAACCTGTTGCTCATCCATCTCCCTTTTGCCACCTGATGCCCTCACTTCCTTCCTGCCCTGCAGCGCTGTATAGTCCTTGTGGCTTAGCGCTTCTTTTTGATTATAATAATAATGTGAGCAGTGTCAAGTTCCAGTATCGATTAGCCACATTCTGTTAGACTGCCCTCTCTATCAACGAGCACGCAGAATTTACCTCCAACGTCGTCTTCGTTCTACTACTCTCTCTTTACCTTCCCTTCTTGCTGATGGACCCTCCTTTAATCCTGACTCTCTCATTGACTTCTTGACAACGACCGATTTACTCCACAAACTCTGATGATACTTTTCGCACTCCCCTCAGCCCTTTCTGGTTCAGTCTCTTGCTGCCCTTTACCCTTTCACCATCCACTGCCCCGCTGTTATCCGTAACCTGTTGCTCATCCATCTCCCTTTTGCCACCTGATGCCCTCACTTCCTTCCTGCCCTGCAGCGCTGTATAGTCCTTGTGGCTTAGCGCTTCCTTTTGATTATAATAATAATAATCTGGACCTGTGTGTGTGACCTGAGTACACTAGAGATCGAGCTACCATCTTCTCTCACTCTTGCCTATTGTTAATGTAACTACCAACCCCTCTCACACTTGCAGATATTTATTATTATAATCAAAACTAACCACTAAACCATCGCTTGCAAATATATATATGCTGTATAGCCCTTGTGGCTTAGCGCTTCTTTTTGATTATAATAATAATAATTGCAAATATATAATATCCTCTCTCCAACATTCACAAACAGTTGCCACTTATTCCAAATCATCAAAATACCCTTTTTTTTAACAGATTGATAGCGACATCTTCCCAGTCGCAATTAAATTTGATCTGCGTTATGGTGATCCCTTCTGGTACCAAAATACCTTTGGTGCTTACATATTCAGCATGATGACCTCGTGGGCCATAGTCTGCGACGTCTGGTACCTGCCACTAACCAGGCGAAGACAACAAGAGTCGGCAGTTGCTTTTGCAAACAGGTCAGTAACGCTTTTTTTTTTTTGTAGTGTTGAGAAAGAACTGGTGTTAGACATACTGGCTGATAAAAATAATGAAAAAGGACCAACTCGTGTGGAAGCACTATCCTGTAAGAGTAACAGCACCTGGGAAATAGGAATGGAATTAAGTCAGTTTTTTTTTATTTTTTTTTGGAGGGATGGGGGTTATCCTAGGTTATTTATACATATGTTATTATGTTTGATAATTTGCGTAGCTACTTATGTGTACCTGTCTGTGTGTGTGTGTACGTACTCACCTAATTGTCGTTACAGGGGTCGATACTCAGCTTCTGGCTCCGCCTCTTCACTGACAGCTACTGGGTCCTCCCTCTCCCTGATCCATGAGCTTTATCATACCTATCATACTATGTATGGTTCCTGCCTCCACTACATCACTTGCTAGACTATTCCATTTCCTAACAACTCTGGAGCTGAAGAAATACTTCCTAACATCCCTTTCACTCATCTGAGTCTTCAACTTCCAATTGTAATCCCTTGTTTGTGTGTCCCAACTCTGGAACATCCTGTCTCTGTCCACCTTATTTATTCCACACAGTATTGTGTATGTCGTTATCATGTCACCCCTGACCCTCCTGTCCTCCAGTGTCGTCAGACCGATTTCCCTTAACCTTTCTTCGTAGGACATTCCCCCTAGCTCTGGAACCAGCCTTGTTGAAAACCTTTGCACTTTCTCTAATATCTTGACATGCTTGACCAGGTGTGGGTTCCAAACTTGTACTGCGTACTCCAGTATGGGCCTGACGTACACAGTGTTTAGAGTATTGAACGATTCCTTACCGAGGTATCGGAATGCTATTCTCAGGTTTGCCAGGCACCCATATGCCGCAGCAGTTATCTGGTTAATGTCTGCTTCCGGCGACGTGCTCGGTATTATACTCACCCCTAGATCTTTCTCGATGAATGAGGTTTGCAGTTTTTGGCCACCTAGCCTATACTCTGTCTGTGGTCTTCTTTGCCCTTTCCCAATCTTCATGGCTTTGCATTTGGCGGGGTTAAATTCTAGGAGCTAGTTGCTGGACCACGTGTCCAGCCTGTCCACGTCTCTTTGTAGACCTGTCTGATCCTCATCTGATTTAATTCTCCTCATTAACTTCACATCATCTGCAAACAGGGACCCTTCTGAGTCTATCCCTTCCGTCATGTCATTCACATATACCAAGAATAGCACTGGTCCCAGGACTGACCCCTGTGGGACCCCGCTCATCACAGGCACCCACTGTGATACCTCATCACGTACCATGACTCACTGTTGCCTCCCTATCAGGTATTCTCTGATCCATTGCAGTTCCCTTCCTGTTATACGTGCCTGATCCTCTAGCTTCTGCACTAATCTCTTGTGAAGAACTGTGTCGAAGGCCTTATAGCAGTCCAACAAAATGCAATCAACCCACCCCTCCCTCTCATGTCGGTTACCTTGTCATTAAATTTCAGTAGGTTTGTGACACAGGATTTGCCTTCCATGAATCTGTGGTGGCTATCATTTATAACCTTGTTCCGCTCCAGGTGCTCCACCACTCTCCTAATAATCTTCTCCATGACTTTGCATACTATACACGTCAGTGACACTGGTCTATAGTTTAGTGCTTCGTTTCTGTCTCCTTTCTCAAAGATGGGGACTACATTTGCCTTCTTCCATACCTCAGGTAGTTGCTGTGAAAATTTGTGTGGACTGCCTCCAAGTGAGTAGCCTACCCTGACAAACTCTGTTGACACCGAGCTCTGAGGTGGGTACCTCAGCCTCACAAGTGGCTTATAGGACAGATTTTCACAAATGATTGATGTTGCAAGAAACTCGCCTGCATGCACGTATAAAGGACTAACTTACTTGGTGTTGCAGCATATATCCTGATCTTCAACTTCCCTAAGCTTAGCCTTAGCCCCTTTGGGCTTCCTCTCAGAAACCACGTGCAACCAGGAGCCTAAATTCCTGCAATATTCAATCGTTATTAGTGACCTGCCTGCACCTCAGAAATTCCTATATCCAAGAGGGTGGGTATCCCCTAGTATAACTATGCAGACACGAACACTAGCTTCCAGACTGACGAGAGACACTGGTACTTACTGGGCATGCTCTGCCAGCTGCAACACAGGCCCACAGATCAACTCACTCACAATCTCCCCAGACACTGGCCAGAAATCTACGAGATAAAGCGGAGGTCTCGTCTTACTGTATGGGCCTGACGGAGGTCATCTACGGTACATTGAGGTGCCTCTACCAGATTTCCCCAGGTCTCGAATGTGAAGACACGCGGGGGGCGCCATCTGCTGATCACGGCACGTTTTGTCCAGTTGGTGTCTTTCTTAAGAAGAACGAGCTGGTCTCTCTTCCAGACCCTCGTCTCTTCGTTCAAACTAGGGCTGCCAGTTCTCCCTAGCTAACTTATCCTAGTGTTTGCCTTCATTATCGGCCTATTACTACCTATGTTAAGGTCTTAGGTCTACATTATTATTATCTGCAGTTGCCTCAATAATCCTAATATTAGTGTACTACCAGTAAAACTACCTACTCCTTCCCTGAAGGGTAAATCTATAAATTAAATAAGCTTACCAACAATCCACGCCAACTCGAGAGAATGCTTTGTTTTGGGTGGGGTATAAGGGCCACCGAACGGTGTGTTTTTCCCTGTTGGGACTTCTCAAACCAAATAAGTTCCAACAGTTGCCCAGTTTCAAGGGACGTGTTGAAGATTGTGGTTAGTGGCACACACACACTCTCTCCTCCCTCTGTAGGGACCCATGGAGAGATGTCCGGTTCCACCGCCTTTGAGGTATCAAGGTCACTTAACAGCTTCTTCACCTTCTCCTCGGTTGTGTGTATTTCATCCAACACTTGTTGGTGTACCCCTCTGTTTTGTCTTCCCAGTGTCCCTTCTGCCTCCACTGTAAATACTTCCTGAAATCTCGTGCTGAGCTCCTCACACACTTCTTGGTCGTTTCTTGTGAGCTCTCCACCTTCTTTCCTCAGCCTGATTACCTGGTCCTCGACTGTTGTCTTCCTCCTGATGTGGCTGTACAGCAGTTTCGGGTCAGACTTGACTTTTGATGCTATATTGTTTTTGTACTGCTACTGGGCCTCCCTCCTAATATGTGCATACTCATTTCTGGTTTGTCAACTAGTCTCTGTTTTCCTGGGTCCTTTGCCTTCTGTACTTTTTCCATTCTCTAGTGCACTTAGTTTTTGCCTCCCTACACATTCGGGTAAACCAAGGGTTCATTCTGGTCTTCCCATTATTTCTGTTACCCCTTGGAAACAAACCTTTCCTCTGCCTCCTAGCATTTTGTTAAGTAGTCCATCATTTTGCTTACTGATTTTCCTACCAACTCTCTCTCCAACTGAACCTCCTGCAGGAAGGTCCTCATACCTGTGTAGTCCCCTCTTTTAAAGTTTGGTTTTTCCCTTTCTACTCCTGTTTTCCTCTCCACTTGTTTTCAATCTCCCTATGGTTGAAGTCGCCCGTAACGATTAACTTTGCTCTACTCGAATGAGCTCTTCTTGCCACCTTAACTTGTGTGTCCACCATTGCTCTGTTGCACTCATCATATTCCTCTCTTGGCCTCCTGCAGTTCTGTTGTGGGTTATACATCACTGCAATGACTTACATTTCCGTGACTGTGCCTACTATGTAATCCCTTTCTCCAATCTCGTCCATTCCTTCCATTTCCTGATATCCCCATCGGTTTTTAATGAGAAGTGCAACCCTTCCTTCCCCTCTGCTCCTTCTATCCTTCCTCAGGATCTGATATCCAGGTGGGAAGATTGTATCTGCTATTGTCCCAGTGAGTTTTGTTTTTGTGACTGGGGACATCTCCTTGATTCTTTCATGTCACTCCTCACATTTATTCGTTATTCCATCTGCATTCATGTACCAAACCTTCAACTTTTCTATAATTGTGGTCCGGGAGAATGGTGAGCAGGTGCCCTGGTGGGGGCCTATAGGGCTTGTTGTGGGGGTGGGGTCTGTGGTGTGGGGACAGAGGGCCTATGAGGGATTACAGTAGGGGTGGGGGTTGTGGTGAGGGGGATGGGGGTAGAGGGTAAAGCGTGTGGGTTACTGTAGGGGTGGGGTTTGTGGTGAGGGGGATGGGGGCAGAGGGTACAGTGTGTGGGTTTTGGATTGGGTTGTTTGATTGCATTGGGGTTGCCATGGTTAAGTGTCTTCTGTGGGTGGTACTGGAGGAGGTTGTGTCTGTTCTTTCATCTGGGTCTGGTTTCTCCTGCTCCCCTCCTTCCTTGCCTCCCATTCCTCCTTGCGACATTGCACCCTCTCTTTCAATATCATCTTTTCTTCTCCAGTTCTGTCTCAGCCTGCCTTGAAAATCACTTTGACTGGACATTTCTTTTCCCTCTCGCAAACCACCCAATTCTCCAAAATTTTGTCAGCTGGGTCATGTCGTCTTCTCCTATTGCTTTCATGATGCTTTCAATAGTTATTTTTCCTCCTGTTTTCTTGCTTTGTAAGTTTCCCCTTCTACTTCTTGGAGCCAAAAGCTGCCCTCTCCCATTCGTCCTCCCACTTTACTTCCCTGAGCATCCTCCAAGACGAATTAGCTCCTGCCATTGATGCGTTTCTTCCTACTGTCTCTTCCCTATCCAGTCTCCCTGTGCTTAGCTGTTCCTTGACATGGCAGTTGTCTGTTAAAGCCTCTGCGTATATTATTATTATAATCGAAAAGAAGCGCTAAGCCACAAGGGCTATACAGCGCTGGCCTCTGCGTATAGCTTAGCTCCTTCATTGTCTTTGGTCCAATTTGTTCCTGCTGTTCTCCCTGTCTTTCCCCAGGCCCCACTTGGGTCTGATAGTCATCACATACAGTATAGCTCCTTTGTTCCTTACAGTCCCCTCATCTGTGACTGACGTAACAGTTCTTGATGCCGTGGCTGTACTGTCCTTTGGTTCTTTAGGCTGTTTCAAACTTTTTAGCTCTTCTACTAAGCTCTGTATCTTACCTTCTGGTGCTGTGACTTGTAACTCCCATTTCCTGCTCTCCTCAGCTATTTTCTCTTACATTTTCTTGTCGAGCTCTTCCAGCCTCCTCCCTTCTCATGACCTCTGTCTCCCAGGTCCACCCCTCGCAGCTTCACCCACCAGTCCTCTGGTTCTCCATCCTGATTTTTGGTATTCCATTTTTCTTCCACAGAAGGAAGAGCTTGTGTGTTTTTAAGAGTGCGTGTGTGAAGGGGGTGTTTGTTGTAGGGACAGAGAGGGGGAGGGAGGAAGGGAGAGGGGGAGGGAGACAGGGGAGAGGACAGAAAGCAAGAGGGGGGACAGCAGCAGAGGGGAGAGAGATGGGGGAAGGCTAGAGGGTACAAGGAGAGAGGAGGAATGGAAGTGGAGGAAAAGCAAGGGAGAAGGGGAGTAGGAGTAGGGAGGAGAAGGAAGATGGAGAGTGAAACAGGAGGGGGAGAGGGAGTGTGTGAGTGAGAGGGTGAGGGAGTGAGTGGGAGTGCGAGATGGTGTGTGTGCACGTGAGTGTGGGTGAGTGTGTGTGGGTGTGAGTGCGAGTGAGTGCAAGAGAGTGAGAGTACGAGTGTGTGTGAGAGTGTGAGAGAGGGTATGGGAGAAATAGTGTCAGAGACTGTAAGAGTGGGAGTGTGTGTGTGAGAGAGCATGAGTGAGTGTGGGAGAGTATGAGTGTGAGTGTGGGAGAGAGTGAGAGTGGGTGAGTGTGCAAGAGCAAGATGGATAGGATCAGCCTTTACAGTGTTTGTAGGCCTAGTAGGCTCTGCATCGGAGGACAGGGAGGAGGAGGAGGAAGAGAGGGAGGAGGAGGAGGAGGGAAAGGAAGAGGAGGAGAGGAAGGAAGAGTAGGAGGTATAGTAGTAGTAGTAGCAGTATTATTATTATAATCAAAAAGAAGTGCTAAGCCAGTAGTAGCAGTAGGAAGAGAGGGGGAGGGAGGAATAGAGGTACCTGCGCTAGGGTAGGGATGTACAAATTTGCGAGTGTGAATTTATGACCCTCTTGTATGTATACGTGTATGCATCTACGTGTACAGCTGTGTGCATTACTGTACTATCACCTGAACCTTCTTTCCTGGTTCTACCTTAATTAAGCAGTAAAATAAATTACTGGCTTTTTGGGCTCTCCCGGTTTCTCTACACTCGATTCTCTACAACTGTGCTGCTATGTATGGTAAACTGTGCACAGTATTTGTGTATGCCTGAATAAACTTCCTTACAATATGGGTGTATTTTGCCTGACCTATGCGCCTGGGTGCCTCGCTGATGTGTGTGGCACCACTATAGTCCCTTTCCAGTTATTTTCCCTTACTAAGTGTTGAGTGTTCTATTATGATATTCAGCTCTCCAGAGCAGAGTTTAAGACCCTGTGTGTACTCACCTATTTGTGGTTGCAGGGGTCGATTCACAGCTCCTGGCCCTGCCTCTTCACTGATTGCTACTAGGTCCTCTCTCTCTCTCTGCTCCATGAGCTTTATCAAACCTCGTCTTAAAACTATATATGGTTCCCGCCTCCACTACGTCACTTTCTAGGCTATTCCACTGCCTGACTATGATTGAAGAAATACTTCCTAACATCCCTTTGATTCATCCGAGTCCTCAACTTCCAATCGTGACCTCTTGTTTCTGTGTCCCATCTCTGGAACATCCCGTCTTTGTCCACCTTGTCTATTCCGTGCAGTATTATATATGCTGTTATCATGTCTCCCCTGACCCTCCTGTCCTCCAGTGTCATCAGGCCGATTTCCCTTAACCTTTCTTCGTTGTTGCAAACCTTTGAACTTTCTCTAATTTCTTGATGTGCTTGACCAAGTGTGGATTCCAAACTGGTGCTGCATACTCCAGTATGGGCCTGACATAAATGGTGTACAGAGTCTTGAACGATTCCTTACTGAAGTATCGGAACGCTATCCTTAGGGTGGCCAGACGCTCGTACACTGCAGCATTATCTGAGTGATGTGCACCTCAGATGTGCTCGGTGTTATACTCGCCCCCAGATCTTTTTCCTTGAGTGAGGTTTGCAGTTTTGGCCACCTATACTATACTGTGTCTGTGGTCTTCTTTGCCCTTCCCCAGTCTTTATGACTTTGCATTTGGTAGGGTTAAACTCAAGGAGCCAGTTGCTGGACCAGGCTTGTAGCCTGTCCAGGTCTCTCTAGTTCTGCCTGATCCTCGACCGATCTGATTCTCCTCATTAACTTCACATCATCTGCAAACAAGGACACTTCTGAGTCCATCCCTTCCGTTATGTCGTTCATGTGTGTGTGTGTGTGTACTCACCTAGTTTAGGTTGCAGGGGTCGAGTCCAAGCTCCGGGCCCCGCCTCTTCACTGGTCGCTACTAGGTCACTCTCTCTGAACTGTGAGCTTTATCATACCTCTGCTTAAAGCTATGTATGGATCCTGCCTCCACTACATCACTTCCCAAACTATTCCACTTCCTGACTACTCTGTGGCTGAAGAAATACTTCCTAACATCCCTGTGATTCATCTGTGTCTTCAACTTCCAACTGTGTCCCCTTGTTGTTGTGTCCCATCTCTGGAACATCCTGTCTTTGTCCACCTTGTCAATTCCTCTCAGTATTTTGTATGTTGTTATCATGTCTCCCCTATATCTCCTGTCCTCCAGTGTCGTCAGGTTGATTTCCCTTGACCTCTCCTCGTAGGACATACCTCTTAGCTCTGGGACTAGTCTTGTTGCAAACCTTTGCACTTTCTCTAGTTTCTTTACGTGCTTGGCTAGGTGTGGGTTCCAAACTGGTGCCGCATACTCCAATATGGGCCTAACGTACACGTTGTACAGGGTCCTAAACGATTCCTTATTAAGATGTCGGAATGTTCTGAGGCTTGCTAGGCGCCCATATGCTGCAGCAGTTATTTGGTTCATGTGCGCTTCAGGAGATGTGCCTGGTGTTATACTCACCCCAAGATCATTTTCCTTGAGTGAGGTTTGTAGTCTCTGGCCCCATAGACTGTACTCCATCTGCAGTCTTCTTTGCCCTTCCCCAATCTTCATGACTTTGCACTTGGTGGGGTTGAACTCCAGGAGCCAATTGCTGGACCAGGTCTGCAGCCTGTCCAGATCCCTTTGTAGTCCTGCCTGGTCTTCGATCGAATGAATTCTTCTCACGTCCTCTGCAAACAGGGACACTTTGGAGTCTATTCCTTCCGTCATGTCGTTCACAAATACCAGAAACAGCACTGGTTAGTTACCATTTGGTCCTAGGCACATGTCGATTAGACACTAGGCCTGTTGTATGTGCATACGTGCGCGTGTGTGTGTATGTGTATGTGTGTGTATGTGTGTGTGTATGTGTATGTGTGTGTATGTGTGTGTATGTGTGTGTGTATGTGTGGTGTGTGTGTGTGGTGTGTGTGTGGTGTGTGTGGTGTGTGGTGTGTGTGGTGTGTGTGTGGTGTGTGTGTGTGGTGTGTGTGTGTGGTGTGTGTGTGTGGTGTGTGTGTGTGGTGTGTGTGTGTGGTGTGTGTGTGTGGTGTGTGTGTGTGGTGTGTGTGTGTGGTGTGTGTGTGTGGTGTGTGTGTGTGGTGTGTGTGTGTGTGTGGTGTGTGTGTGGTGTGTGTGTGGTGTGTGTGGTGTGTGTGTGGTGTGTGTGTGGTGTGTGTGTGGTGTGTGTGTGGTGTGTGTGTGTGTGGTGTGTGTGTGCGTGGTGTGTGTGTGCGTGGTGTGTGTGTGTGGTGTGTGTGTGTGTGGTGTGTGTGTGTGGTGTGTGTGTGTGGTGTGTGTGTGTGTGTGTGGTGTGTGTGTGGTGTGTGTGTGGTGTGTGTGTGGTGTGTGTGTGGTGTGTGTGTGGTGTGTGTGTGTATGTGTGTGTGTGTATATGTGTGTGTGTGTGTGTGTGTGTGTGTGTGTGTGTGTACTCACCTATTTGTGGTTGCAGGGGTCGAGTCTTAGCTCCTGGCCCCACCTCTTCACTGGCCGCTATTGGGTCAGTCTCCCTGCACAATGAGCTTTATCATACCTCTGCTTAAAGCTATGAATGGATCCTGCCTCCACTACATGTATGCGTGGAGCCCCAGACCGACATAATGAGATTAGTCACGAGGGAGCATTCACCAAATTCAACTTCAATAACAAAGACAAAGTGGGACCAAGTAAACCAAGTCCTAACCGATATAAGCTGGGAAGATATACTAAGCAACACAGACCCCAACTTATGCCTAGAACAGATTAACTTGGTGGCACTCGATGTATGCACAAGGTTTATTCCTCTAAGAAAAAGGAGGAGTAGATGTAAAATAGAAAGAGACAGGCGCTCCCTTTACAGGCAACGGAAAAGAATAACAGAGCGGCTAAAAGAGGTCAATATATCTGAAATGCGTAGGGAGACACTGGTCAGAGAAATTGCAAGCATCAAACTTCAGCTAAAGGAATCTTATAGGAGTCAGGAATCGCGGGAAGAACTAAAAGCCATAAATGAAATCGAAAGAAACCCAAAGTATTTCTTCTCCTATGCCAAATCAAAGTCGAGAACAACGTCCAGTATTGGGCCCCTACTTAAACAAGATGGGTCCTACACAGATGACAGCAAGGAAATGAGTGAGCTACTCAAGTCCCAATATGACTCAGTTTTTAGCAAGCCGCTAACCAGACTGAGAGTCGAAGATCAAAATGAATTTTTTATGAGAGAGCCACAGAATTTGGTTAACACAAGCCTATCCGATGTTATCCTGACACCAAATGACTTCGAACAGGCGATAAATGACATGCCCATGCACTCTGCCCCAGGGCCAGACTCATGGAACTCAGTGTTCATCAAGAACTGCAAGAAGCCCCTATCACGAGCCTTTTCCATCCTATGGAGAGGGAGCATGGACACGGGGGTCGTCCCTCAGTTACTAAAAACAACAGACATAGCCCCACTCCACAAAGGGGGCAGTAAAGCAACAGCAAAGAACTACAGACCGATAGCACTAACATCCCATATCATAAAAATCTTTGAAAGGGTCCTAAGAAGCAAGATCACCATCCATCAAGAAACCCATCAGTTACACAGCCCAGGGCAACTTGGGTTTAGAACAGGTCGCTCCTGTCTATCTCAACTATTGGATCACTACGACGAGGTCCTAGATGCACTAGAAGACAAAAAGAATGCAGATGTAATATATACAGACTTTGCAAAAGCCTTCGACAAGTGTGACCATGGCGTAATAGCGCACAAAATGCGTGCTAAAGGAATAACAGGAAAAGTCGGTAGATGGATCTACAATTTCCTCACTAACAGAACACAGAGAGTAGTCGTCAACAGAGTAAAGTCCGAGGCAGCTACGGTGAAAAGCTCTGTTCCACAAGGCACAGTATTCGCTCCTATCTTGTTCCTCATCCTCATATCTGACATAGACAAGGATGTCAGCCACAGCACCGTGTCTTCCTTTGCAGATGACACCCGAATCTGCATGACAGTGTCTTCCATTGCAGACACTGCAAGGCTCCAGGCGGACATCAGCCAAATCTTTCAGTGGGCTGCAGAAAACAATATGAAATTCAACAATGAGAAATTTCAATTACTCAGATATGGTAAACATGAGGAAATTAAATCTTCATCAGAGTACAAAACAAATTCTGGCCACAAAATAGAGCGAAACACCAATGTCAGAGACCTGGGAGTGATCATGTCGGAGGATCTCACCTTCAAGGACCATAACATTGTATCAATCGCATCTGCTAGAAAAATGGCAGGATGGATAATGAGAACCTTCAAAACTAGGGAGGCCAAGCCCATGATGACACTCTTCAGGTCACTTGTTCTATCTAGCCTGGAATATTGCTGCACACTAACAGCACCTTTCAAGGCAGGTGAAATTGCTGACCTAGAAAATGTACAGAGAACCTTCACGGAGCGCATAACGGAGATAAAACACCTCAATTACTGGGAGCGCTTGAGGTTCCTAAACCTGTATTCCCTGGAATGCAGGCGGGAGAGATACATGATTATATACACCTGGAAAATCCTAGAGGGACTAATACCGAACTTGCACACGAAAATCACTCACTACGAAAGCAAAAGACTTGGCAGACAATGCAACATCCCCCCAATGAAAAGCAGGGGTGTCACTAGCACGTTAAGAGACCATACAATAAGTGTCAGGGGCCCAAGACTGTTCAACTGCCTCCCAGCATACATAAGGGGGATTACCAACAGACCTCTGGCAGTCTTCAAGCTGGCACTGGACAAGCACCTAAAGTCGGTTCCAGACCAGCCGGGCTGTGGCTTGTACGTTGGTTTGGGTGCAGCCAGCACTAACAGCCTGGTTGATCAGGCTCTGATCCACCAGGAGGCCTGGTCACAGACCGGGCCGCGGGGGTGTTGACCCCCGGAACTCTCTCCAGGTAAACTCCAGGTAAACATCACTTTCCAAACTTTTCCACTTCCTGACTACTCTGTGACTGAAGAAATACTTCCTAACATCCCTGTTATTCCTCTGTGTCTTCAATTTCCAACTGTGTCCCCATTCTTGTTGTGTCTCATCTCTGGAACATTCTGTCTCTGTCCACCTTGTCAATTCCTCTCGGTATTTTATAAGTCGTTATCGTATTCCCCCTATCTCCCCTGTCCTCCAGTATTGTCAGGTCAAAAATTGCAGGGGTATAAAAAAAAGGGAAGAGGGGAGTTAAAAGTATTTAAAGGAATGCCTTAAATAAGATACGCTAAAATTACACATTCAAAAGATGCCATTGAAATAAAGTGTTCTCTTGTTTATGCACACAATCCAGTACAGTATTTGAAGTTTTTTTTCTATTTTACTAGAGTGAAGGCACTGATAGCCCACCGAGGAGGGTTTGTGGAACTAGTGTGGGATGGTTTTGTCAAGTATACCAAGAGCCTGGAGCTGAAGCAGGACCAGTGGAGGAAACGGCAACAAATTGAGTTTGTGAGACACTTTAATCTAAGCAATGCCCACAAATCAATTGAAAAAATGTTTTAACCAGAATTATACACACAGTTTAATGGGAAACAGCTAAACCCATAGAGATCATACAACACCTGGAAGGCAATCAGGCTCGATCCAAGAAGACAGAGCTTCAGATCCTTGCAACAAGGCCCTGGTGGTTTAGAGCTTGGTACTGATTATAATAATCCTGGCAACAAGAGCCCTTCACCAGTATCAAGATTCCTTAAAAGGTGTTAGCTAGAATGGGAGTAACAATTTCTAGAATAGTAGAATTCCTCTCCTGTCTGGGTTCTAGCATTAAATTTAAGTGGATTAACCTCTAAGCAGATTTTCATATTCACATTAAAATAAAGGCCTACTTTGAGGCGTAATCCTGCCTCTTTAGCTGGTATTACTTCCTTTCTATTGAATGAGTGCAAGAAATTGCCCATTCAACTATTTCAACAACCTGATACTGCACACAAGTCCAATTTAACATCATAGGCATTCCAGTTACTAAAGCACCTTTCTTCTGTTCATTGTCACAACAAGCATCTCCTACATAACACCTGCCATTTATTTTAAATCCATGGAGGAAAAAAATTAAATTTTACCCTATTTCTCTTCTAAAGGGGCAACTGATATATCAGATCATTATTTAGTAAGAGTAAGAGGTAGACGGGACAAGAGGAAAATGGCAACAAGAGAGAGGTGGAAGTGTATAAACTAAGGGAGGAGGAAGTTCGGATGAGATATAAGCAACTATTGGCAGAAACATGGCCTAGTGCAAGTATGAGTAGTGCGAGGGTTGAAGAGGGTTGGAATAGTTTTAAAAATGCAGTATTAGAACGTGGGGCAGAAGTTTGTGGTTATAGGAGGATGGGTGCAGGAGGAAAGAGGAGTGATTGGTGGAATGATGAAGTAAAGGGTGTGATAAAAGAGAAAAAGGTAGCTTATGAGAGGTTTTTACAAAGCAGAAGTGTTATAAGAAGAGCAGAGTATATGGAGAGTAAAAGAAAGGTGAAGCGAGTGGTTCAAGTGTGTAAAAGGAGAGCAGATGATAGAGTGGGAGAGGCACTGTCAAGAAATTTTAATGAAAATAATAAAAAATTTTGGAGTTAAACAAGTTAAGAAAGCCTAGTGAATGAATGGATTTGTCAGTTAAAAACAGAGTAGGGGAGATAGTAGATGAGATGGCAGGAATATTTTGAGGAACTTTTAAATGTCAACAAAGAAAGGGAGGCAGTAATTTTATGCATTGGCCAGGGAGGTATACTATCCTTCAGGAGTGAAGAAGAGCAGGATATGAGTGTGGGGGAGGTGCGTGAGGCATTACGTAGAATGAAAGGGGGTAAAGCAACTACAACTGACAGGATCATGACAGAAATGTTAAAAGCAGGGTAAGATATAGTGTTAGAGTGGTTGGAACTTTTGTTAAATAAATGTATGAAAGAGGGGAAGGTACCTAGGGATTGGCAGAGAGCATGTATAGTTCCTTTATATAAAGAGAAGGAGGACAAAAGAGATTGTAAAAATTATAGAGGAATTAGTTTACTGAGTATACCAGGAAAAGTGTAAGGAAGGGTTATTATTGAAATAATTAGAGGTAAGACAGAATGTAGGATTGCAGATGAGCAAGGGGGTTTTAGAGTGGGTAGGGGATGTGTAGATCAAGTGTTTACATTGAAGCATATATGTGAACAGTATTTAGATAAAGGTAAGGAAGTTTTCATTGCATTCATGGATTTAGAAAAGGCATATGATAGAGTGGATAGGGGAGCAATGTGGCAGATGTTGCAAGTATATGGAATAGGTAGTAAGTTAGTAAATGCTGTAAAGAGTTTTTAAGAGGATAGCGAGGCTCAGGTTAGGGTGTGTAGAAGAGAGGGAGACGACTTCCTGGTAAAAGTAGGTCTTAGACAGGGATGTGTAATGTCACCATGGTTGTTTAATATATTTATAGATGGGGTTGTAAAAGAAGTAAATGCTAGGGTGTTCGGGAGAGGGGTGGGATTAAATTATGGGGAATTAAATACAAAATGGGAAGTGACAGTTACTTTTTGCTGATGATACTGTACTTATGGAAGATTCTAAAGAAAAATTGCAAAGGTTAGTGGACGAATTTGGGTGTGTGTGTAAAGGTAGAAAGTTGAAAGTGAACATAGAAAAGAGTAAGGTGATGAGGGTATCAAATGATTTAGATAAAGAAAAATTGGATATCAAATTGGGGAGGAGGAGTATGGAAGAAGTGAATGTTTTCAGATATTTGGGAGTTGACGTGTTAGTGGATGGATTTATGAAGGATGAGGTTAATCATAGAAATGATGAAGAAAAAAAGGTGAGTGGTGCATTGAGGTATATGTGGAGGCAAAAAATGTTATCTATAGAGGCAAAGAAGGGAATGTATGCAAGTATAGTAGTACCAACACTCTTATATGGGTGTGAAGCTTGGGTTGTAAATGCTGCAGCGAGGAGGTGGTTGGAGGCAGTGGAGATGTCCTGTCTAAGAGAAATGTGTGGTGTAAATATTATGCAGAAAATTCGGAGTGTGGAAATTAGGTGTGGAGTTAATAAAAGTATTAGTCAGAGGGCTGAAGAGGATTTGTTGAGGTGGTTTGGTCATTTAAAGAGAATGGATCAAAGTAGAATGACATGGAGAGCATTTAAATCTGTAGAAGGAAGGAAGGCAGGGTAGGGGTCGTCCTCAAAAAGGTTGGAGGGAGGGGATAAAGGAGGTGTTGTGGGCAAGGTGTTTGGACTTCCAACAAGCGTGCGCGAGCGTGTTAGATAGGAGTGAATGGAGACGAATGGTATTTGGGACCTGGCGAGCTTTTGGAGAGTGAGCAGGGTAATATTTAGTGAAGGGATTCAGGAAAACCAGTTATTTTTATATAGCCGTACCTGAGTCCTGGAAATGGGAAGTACAATGCCTGCACTTTAAAGGAGGGGTTTGGGATATTGGCAGTTTGGGGGGATATGTTGTGTATCTTTATACGTATATGCTTCTAAACTGTTGTATTCTGAGCACCTCTGCAAAAACAGTGATTATGTGTGAATGAGGTGAAAGTGTTGAATGATGAAAGTATTTTCTTTTTGGGGATTTTGTTTTTGGGTCACCCTGCTTCAGTGGGAGATGGCTGACTTGTTAAAAAATAAAAAAATCTTCTAATAAAATATTAAAGATTGGTCATGGTTTAGGCTCTCAATTAAAGCAGACCTAGTAATAATCCATTAAACAGGCCTTGCCTTAGGAAAAATTGCCAAAAATCAAACATTACCACCACATTACCAGTCACTTCTGGGCTGAAACAGAGTCAAATCCTCTCCATTTCACTAGTATATCTTTATTTCATCATTTGATACTAAAGAAATAGCCAATAAAACCATAAAAACCACCCTAAAACCATGCCTCAAATTTTGTTGTAAATCATACTGAAGGCTAGAGGTTAGCCATTCTCATGAGGTAACTCTGGGGCAGGATTTTTTGTTGTTCACACCCACCTGAAACCCATTCTTTCATGTCTAGGCTAAAGTTTACTGGTTACAGCATAACTGAGGGTGCTACAATTAAGACTGAGATCTACATTCGAGACAGTGAAAAGGTTAACTGTAGGTTCTGCAAATATGTAGAATTTGGGTGAAATATGTAACTTGATTTCCCATGCCCAAATTTCTTATGAACTTAGGGTAATTCTCACTAATACCATTAAGGTTAAGGAAATATTCAAGGATAACATCTCATATAAAAAATGAACCGAAATCTCGAACAAAAAATATTGTACTGAAGACATTTAATAACATTCACAGTTCCTGGTTTTATGGGGGAAGGGGCACACAACTATCTCCATATATTTGTCAATTAAATTTAAATTTTTATTACACCTACGGTTAACAAATACCTGACAACTGATACACAATTAAATCAATTCATGGAATTTATTTCCGAGCCAACACTAAAAGACAAACACTGAAGAATAAGGTGTGCAGAACAGTAACCTGTTACAGCTTGATTAGCAAGAATTTTTTATTTTTTGTTTCACGTACCAGCTGCCTCCCACCGAGGCAGAGTGATCCAAAAAAAAAAAAAACTATTTAGCTTTTCTTTTTACATTTAGTAATTTATACAGCAGGAGTCACTAGCCCCTTGCTCCTGGTATTTTAGTTGGCTTTTATGCTCATGGCTTATGGAGGAAAGATTATTTTCCACTTACCCAAGGATATGAAAGTAAATAAGAACAAGAACTATTAAGAAAATGGAAGATGGGTGTGTATTGTTGGCCCCGTGGATAAAGTAATGGGTACACCGTTCTGTTCTCACAGGGCTGGACGTGGCGAGGAAGGATTCAACACTGTCTAGCCACAGTACTGTTTATGATTCAAAATCATTTATTTAGTGATTTCACTAATACATGTACAGCAGAACCTTAGTACTTGAACTTAATTCGTTCCAGAAGGCTGTTTGAGTGCCGATCTGTTCAAGTACCGAACGAATTTTTCCCAACCAATTTTCTTTTTGGTCGGCTGTTATCTCTAATCTTCGTAGGCCCCATGGTGACTTATTTATACAAATAATATAAAAAACCCTAGGTAGTAGGTTGGTAAACAGCAACCGCCCAGGAAGGTACTACCGTCCTGCCAAGTGAGTGTACAATGAAAGCCTGTAATTGTTT
Organism: Cherax quadricarinatus; assembly: GCF_038502225.1. Classification (NCBI taxonomy): domain Eukaryota; kingdom Metazoa; phylum Arthropoda; class Malacostraca; order Decapoda; family Parastacidae; genus Cherax; species Cherax quadricarinatus. The sequence goes on from NC_091317.1 coordinate 13,608,569, forward strand.
TACATGATGGTAGGATTGCTGGTGTCTTTTGTCTGTCTCATAAACATGCAAGATTTCAGGTATGTCTTGCTACTTCTACTTGCACTTAGGTCACACTACACATACATGTACAAGCATATATATACACACCCCTCTGGGTATTCTTCTATTTTCTTTCTAGTTTTTGTTCATTTCCTCTTATCTCCATGGGGAAGTGGAACAGAATTCTTCCTCCGTAAGCCATGCGTGTTGTAAGAGGCGACTAAAATGCTGGGAGCAAGGGGCTAGTAACCCCTTCTCCCGTATAAATTACTAAATTTAAAAGAGAAACTTTCATTTTTCTTTTTGGGCCACCCTGCCTTGGTGGGATACGCCAGTTGAAAAGAAAGAATATAAAAAACACCAAAAAATTCAAAGAAACACGTAATATTTTACAGCAAAGTTCTGGCAGGCCATGTTTGTTTGGTCTAGTGCTGAGCAAACGGTCAACTACCGAGCAATTTTTTTTACCAAAGCATTCGAATACTGAACTGTTTGAGTAGGGAGCTGTTCGAGTACCGAGGTTCTACTGTATATGCATGTGGTAGTGTAACCTAAATGTAAGCTGAAGTAGCAAGAACATTGTATATTCCTGAGAGAGTACTAAACCTATTCAGTCACAAACTGAGAGGTCATTGGGCTTAATATAAAGGGGACCTGCTGATGAGGGGACTCACTGCCATCAAATTATTATAATCAAAACTAGGCGCTAAACTCACAAGGGTCATACAATGCTGAGCACTGCCATCAAAGCACCCCCTAGAATGGAAGACCACCACATTTAACCTTTGGCAAAAAAATCAGAAATGCAGTAGGGAGGGTTGGCCATCTGCAAACATATGTACTGTACCCAAGAGATTTTTCTGTGTGCCAGTAGTATTGAATTTTCAAAAGAAAAGCGATAAACCCGTGGTCATACAGTTGCGTACTGTGAGTTCTCTTTCTGAAAGTCCAAAAGTGCTAATATCACTTAGAATTTTCGACCACGACTGGGTCCTGAAGGCTGGAATTATTTAACTTAGGTTAGGGCTACCAAGCTTTTGAGTGCCCAATCTGAATTTATGAAAAGACAGCAGTAAGGGCTGCTAGCCAAGAAAATTCTCATGTGATATTGATTATTCTTACCATATGTTTGCCAACCATGACCTAGGTAAAGAGTTCTTTAAAATGTGTGCTTTTATCATAATCTTTACTTAAAATTGAAGGTATTATGAATATCACAAATTTTAGTAATATTATATTTTATGAATGTAAAAAGCCAACAGCTACCACACAAAATTAACTTAATCCAGTTAAAATTTGGAGTGAAAAATAGCATAAGCAAATACACTTCTAAATTAATAACTTGCCTAATCTGCAGGAGAAATGCCCTAAGAATAGGACTATCTGTTTGCAATTAAACTTATATAGGATTAACATTCCTTATCAACTAACCAAAATCCTCTTAACCTATAGTATTAATATTAATTATCCTTGTGATTAATTATTATTATCACTGAAATTTTGTATTAGGAGTAAGAATATAGTTTGAATTACCAGATATTATTCCTAACCTTACCAGCATATTATTGTTCAAGCATTTCTGGGAGGCAGAGCACTTATTCTTTTAACCACATGTTCCAATCTTGAGCAAACTCGAATCCTAATACAGTATACATGTACATTCGCATGCGCACACACACACACAAAAAAAAAAAAACTTCTGAAATAATTCAGTATCCAAGTAATGCTGATTTATGAAAAGCACCAATTTAGAAAAATGAGGAAAAAAAAATGGGGGGAATTTTTTGAAGATTGGATTTTGAATATAATAAAACTACTTTTGTAAATATATTACAAACTACAAAACCCTATCAATCACATTACAAAAATAGTAAATAATTTTACCATTCACTGAAGTATATAGTTTTAAACCTTTACAATTGGTTTCATATAGTAAATGATGTATAATTAAATTATGATAACCCCATAAAGCCAAACTAACTTATTTACTGATTTAGGTAAATGGATGTACTGTATTACCTTTTGTTCTGCTCTTGCATGAGCTTTTAGAACAGTTGTTGTATTTAGAAACTAGTTCTATATACAGTAATTATATTCCTCCAAAGTAAATTAACATCTCACTTTAATTTTTTTTTACATCTGTTGTTCTTAGCACAAGTCCTTTATTATTGGTGGTTCATAATCAGGCTGGATGGCAGCAGACAATGATGATGCATAAAGGTCCAAACGCTGAGTCATCTGTGGAGCCAGTATAATATTAAAACTAAATATGTTAAGACATCATATGATTATAGTCAAAGGAAAATATTTAATCTGCAAGGGGGTGATACTTCAACATAAAAGCAACAATGTTCAACAAAAGTAATGTGGTTGGGTAACTGCATTTTTTTAGACTACAAGAAGGTATTTGGTAATGTACCCCCACAAGAGGCTACACCAGAAACTTTATGCAGGTGGGAAAAAGTATTTTAGGAAAAGGAAGCAAAGAGAGACTGTCAGAAAAGATATCTGAATGGAAAAGAGTAATTAGTGAGATTTTGCAAGGACTGGTATTAGGACCAGTACTGTTTCTGGTTTATATGAAATAATCCAAATGGGGTTAATTCAGATATATCCTTATTTACTGATGTAAAACTGTAAAGAATACAAAAAGATGAGAAAAGGCTCCAAGGAGTCTGGATGAACGACAAAAGGGGTCATATATGTGTGGTTTCTTTAATTTCCCCTTAGTAAATGCAATGTTTGGAAAACTGGGGGTGGAGCAAAATGACTGGAAATACAGTACAGACTAAAGGGACATGCCCAGCATATCATCAGAGGCTCACATCAGTCAAATAATCCCTGTAGCCAATGCTCATCTGGAAATGTAAGAGCAGTTTTCAGGAATGTCAGTTTCTTTTTGGGACCTTTATATAACACAAGTAAGGCTCATCTTGGAGTATGCAGCATGTTAAACTGAAGCATGCAGAAGTTTGCACACAAAACCTCTTTTACCCCCTCCCTCCAACCTTTCCTAGGCCGACCCCTACCCGGCCTTCCTTCCACTACAGACTGATACACTCTTGAAGTCATTCTGTTTCTCTCCATTCTCTCTACATGTCCGAACCACCTCAACAACCCTTCCTCAGCCCTCTGGACAACAGTTTTGGTAATCCCGCACCCCCTCCTAACTTCCAAACTACGGATTCTCTGCATTATATTCACACCACACATTGCACTCAGACATGACATCTCCACTACCTCCAGCCTTCTCCTCGCTGCAACATTCATCACCCATGCTTCACACCCATATAAGAGCGTTGGTAAAACTATACTCTCATACATTCCCCTCTTTGCCTCCAAGGACAAAGTTCTTTGTCTCCACAGACTCCTAAGTGCACCGCTCACCCTTTTCCCCTCATCAATTCTATGATTCACCTCATCTTTCATAGACCCATCCACTGACACGTCCACTCCCAAATATCTGAATACATTCACCTCCTCCATACTCTCTCCCTCCAATCTGATATCCAATCTTTCATCACCTAATCTTTTTGTTATCCTCATAACCTTACTCTTTCCTGTATTCACCTTTAATTTTCTTCTTTTACATACCCTACCAAATTCATCCACCAACCTCTGAAACTTCTCTTCAGAATCTCCCAAGAGCACAGTGTCATCAGCAAAGAGCAACTGTGACAACTCCCACTTTGTGTGATTCTTTATCTTTTAACTCCACGCCTCTTGCCAAGACCCTCGCATTTACTTCTCTTGCAACCTCATCTATAAATATATTAAACAACCATGGTGACATCACACATCCTTGTCTAAGGCCTACTTTTACTGGGAAATAATCTCCCTCTTTCCTACATACTCCACTATCTTCATAAAAACTCTTCACTGCTTTCAGTAACCTATGCAAATTCTATGCCTTGGGTATCTGTAGGTATGGAATATCTGGAAAAACAGGATGGACATGCAATTTTGACCATCTCAAAAAATACCACGTCCATATGACCACAGGAGAATGCAAAATTATTTCACACTGAAATGTGTTACTCTTCAGTCCATGTGCTACTTTTCAGTCCATAAAAGAATGCTACAACACATACTGTTAGACACCATCTAAAGGGGATGAGAAGATAAAAATCACTCAGACCATGGGAAACAAACCTTGGGAGCTACAACCACTCCAGTGACACAAGTTTTTAGTGCCAGGAAGAAGAAAAACAAAAGCTGACAAGAAATGACAGAAATCTTACACTAACTCAGATCACTTCTGGAGTGGAGGCACAGTCAGTGGCCTTTACTAAACAACAACTGGTATTAGTGCCAGTAAATAAAGCCCCATCCCCATACATACCATCAATACGACATTTATCTTTCCAAATATATATACAGGGTCCAATAGCTTTCATCAGTGGACTGATCAGAGTCAAATGCAATGTTTGCAGCTTTCAAAGAGGCCCACATAAAGGATCACTTTGACAATGATATGGAACCCAGGTTATAGCCTATCCAGATGCAACAGAACAAACAGGCAACAAGGGGCAGGGGGAGAGAGTTGGCGTGTATGTCATAGTAGCTCATTTGCTCAGAATTACTAAACATCTCAAATGATGTAGTTGAAGTTTTGGCAGAAAAGATTGAAAACCAAACCTTGTCATTGTGGCTGTATTCAAGCCTCCTTATGCAACTTCCCAACAATTCTAGGAATCTTTTATTATTATTAATAACAATTCCAGACAGCGATCAATTTAAAAATTGACCACTGACTGGAAAATCTCTCAGCCCCTCACCAAACATCTTGCTGCTGGGTGATTTCCACTTAAGACATCTAAAATGGAGGAATGTAGCAAATAATGTTCTAGAAGAGATAACCCAGGACATAGCTCAGATGAAAATTCACACATGAGCTATTAAATCTCTGCAATAAATTCCCCTTAAACCAGTCAATAACAGAGCCAACAAGACTGGAAAATACACTTTACTTCATCTTCACTAATAATGATGATTTGATATGAAATGTTACAGTATCAAAGACAATACACTCAGATCACAACATAAGAAGTACAGACATGAATGCACAGGGCTCCTGACCAGAGAAAGGTGACTAGTTATGAAGGTGCCTTTGCTAAATTTAACTTCAATAACAAAAAACACAGTGGGATCAACCATGTCCTAAAAGAAACAATCTGGAAAGCTATCCTAAACATCACAGATTTGAACCTTTGCCTAAAAAGAATTAACTCTGTGGCACTTGAGGTATGCGAGACTCTCCCTATACAGGCGAAGGTAAAGAATCACAGAGCTGCTGAAAGGAGCCAGCATATCTGAAATACAAAAGAAGGCACTGGTCAGAGAAATAGCAAATATCGAACTTAAGCTTAAGGAATCATACAGGAGATAAACTCAGGAAGAACTAAAAGCCATAAATGAAATTGAAAGAAACTCAAAATATTTCTTTTCTTATGCTAAATCTGAGGCAAAAACAACATCCAGTATTAGGACCCTGCTTAGATGAGATGGGACTTACACAAATGATAGCAAGGAAATAAGTGAAATACTAAAGTACCAATATGACTGTTTAGTGAGCCATTAATTGAAGAGTCTAAAATCTAAATGAATTTTTCATGACCAAGACTGAAAATTTGGTCAATCCAAAAATCTCAAATATTATCCTAACACCACAGGACTTTGAAAAAGCAATAAATGACATGCCCATGCACTCTGCCCCAGGCCCAGACTCATGGAACTCCACGCTCATTAAGAACTGCAAGAAGCCCCTTTCACGTGCTTTCAGCATTCTATGGAGAGGGAGCATGGACACAGGGGTCATCCCACCGTCACTATAAACAACAGACACAGCCCCCCCCCCCTCCACAAAGGTGGCAGTAAAGAAATTGCAAAGAATAACAAACCAATAGCACTAACATCTCATTTCATAAAAATCTTTGAAAGGGTTCTAAGCAGCAAGATCTCTACCCACCTAGATACCAGTCAGTCACACAACCCAGGGCAACTTGGGTTTAGAGAAGGCCACTCCTGCCTGTCCCAACTACTGGACCACTATGACAAGGTTTTTAGATGCACTGGAGGACAAACAAAATGCAGATGTAGTATACACAGACTTTGCAAGAGCCTTCGACAAGTGCAACCATGGTCTAATAGCACACAAAATGTGTGATAAGGGAATGACAGGAAAAGTTGGTAGATAGATCTATAACTTCCTAATAAATAGAACACAAAGAGTAGTCAACAGAGTACAGTGATACCCCGAGTTTTGGCCTTAATTCGTTCCAGAAGGCTGTTTGAGCGCAGTTACTGAATAAGGAATAATGCAAATTAGATTAGTCCATTTCAGACCCACAAAATACACCTACAATAATACACTTACATAATTGTTAGAGTTGGGAGCTGTAGAAACCTCGGGGTACCACTGTATTACAGTGGACCCCCGCATAGCAACTTTAATCCGTGCAAGAGGGCTGATTGTTATGCGAAATGTTCAGTATGCGAATGAATTTTCCCCATAAGAAATAAAGGAAATCAAATTAATCCGTGCAAGACACCCAAAAGTATGAAAAAAAAAATTTTACCACATGAAATATACATTTTCCTACACACAAAGAGAAGGATACATGCACAATAGTAGAGTAGTACATGCACAATATATATTGTGCATGTACTACTCTACTAAATGAAGAATAAATGACACTTACCTTTATTGAAGATGCAGCAATGACTGATGAGACACTGTCCTGGGAGTGCCTTTTCCTCCTGAGTACTGTAGGTCCTGTTTGGCATTTTCTTCCAGAACAGGCCTTATCACACTGTGTATGCCACTACAATTCTTAAATCTCTCAAACCAACCTTTGCTGGCTTTAAATTCACCAATATGAGCACTAGTTCCAGGCATTTTTCCCTGTTCACCTGGGTGTTAGTCGACTGGTGTGGGTTGCATCCTGGGAGACAAGATTAAGGACCCCAATGGAAATAAGTTAGACAGTCTTCGATGACACTGACTTTTTTGGGTTATCCTGGGTGGCAAATCCTCTGGGGTTAATTGTTTCTTGGTATTCTCAATAAGCCACACCAACAACGGTGCTACAGCAGCAGCAGCAGCTGATGGTGGTACAGCAGCAGCAGACGATGCTACAGCAGCAGCAGACGATGCTACAGCAGCAGCAGACGATGCTACAGCAGCAGCAGACGATGCTACAGCAGCAGCAGACGATGCTACAGCAGCAGCAGACGATGCTACAGCAGCAGCAGACGATGCTACAGCAGCAGCAGACGATGCTACAGCAGCAGCAGACGATGCTACAGCAGCAGCAGACGATGCTACAGCAGCAGCAGACGATGCTACAGCAGCAGCAGACGATGCTACAGCAGCAGCAGACGATGCTACAGCAGCAGCAGACGATGCTACAGCAGCAGCAGACGATGCTACAGCAGCAGCAGACGGTACTACAGCAGCAGCAGCAGCTGACGGTGGTACAACAGCAGCAGCAGCTGACAGTGCAGCAGCAGCTGACAGTGGTACAGCAGCAGCAGCAGCTGTACCACCAATAGTAGCGATGGTTGATTGGGGTTTATTATACAACCTGGCCAGCTCGGAGACACTCACTCCACTTTCATACTTATCAATGATCTTTTTCTTCATCTCTATAGTAATTCTCACCCTTATTGCTGTATGGTTGGCACTAGAAGCTTTCTTGGGGCCCATGGTCACTTATTTTCCAGAAAAAATCACCAAAAACACTGTAATAATACGAAATGTTCCGATTGTATACTTGGATGTTACCGCGGAGGCTGGCTGGTAAACAATGCCACCGGCGGAACATGCGAGCGTGGCTCAGGCCGCACATTGGATGCGTCTCGGACGAAGAGCGGTGAGCGGGTTTTTGGGCGGTATGCGAGGCAAAATTTTTGCGAAAAAAGCGAGTGGTATGCGGATTGTACGGTATGCGATGCGTGCGGTATGCGGGGGTCCACTGTATTATAATTATGGAGGAGTGCTAAACCCATAGGATTATACAGCAGTAAACAGTGAGGCAGCTACAGTGAAAAGCTCAACTCCACAAGGCACTGTACTTGCCCCCATTCTGTTCCTCATCCTCATATCTGACAAACAGGGATGTAAGCCACAGCACCATGTCTTAATTTGTAGATGACACCCAAATTTGCATGATGGTGTCATCCATCGAAAACAAAGATTCCAAGTGGACATCAACTGAATCTTCAATTGGGCCGTGGAAAACAACATGAAGTTCAACAAAGAGAAATTTCAATTACACCAATATGGAAAATTTGAGGAAATTAAAACTATCAGAGTATAAAACAAATTCCAACCACACATAGAGCAAAAAACTAATGTGAAGGATCTGGGAGTGATAATGTCAGAGGATCTCACTCTCAAAGATCACAACAATGTTTCTAACACATCTGCTAAGAAAATGATAGGAGGGATAATAAGAACCTTCAAAACTAGGGATGCCAAGCCCATGATGGTTCTCTTCAAATCGCTTGCTCTCTCTATGTTGGAATACAGCGAAACCCCAGGTTTCGGCTGCCTTGAGAATTAGCCGCTGTGGGTTTTGACCATTTTTTGGGCCAAATTTTGTCCTGCGTTATGGCCATTGCCCCGGGTTTCGCCCGGCATACCAGACCTGTCCACGCAGGAGTCGTGAGCCAGTCTAGCGTTGTTTATCCTTGAGTGAACATTACCCTGCGAGCTCATCCTGCCAGCCAGGCAGTCATCCAGGCAGCCATCCAGCCAGGCAGCCATCCAGTCAGGCAGCCATCCAGCCAGCCATTAATTGTGAATGGGAAATAAGCCACCATGGGCCATGTGGTAAAGAAAGTGAGGAACACCATAGCAGTGAAGGAGATAGTAGAAAAATATGAGAGTGGCATTTGTGTGGGGGTAGCTTGCCAGGATGTACAGCAAAAGCAAATCAACTATCATTTCTATCCTGGCAAAGAGAAAAGAAATCAAGGAAGCTGATGTTGCGAAAGGTGTTGTCATGTTATCCAAAAATAGATCACAAACAGTCAAAGAGATTGAGAAGTTGTTGGTGGTGTGGATCAACAATAAACAGATAGCGGGTGATAGTGTTTCAGAGTTGATCATTTGTGAGAAGGCAAAGCAGTTGCATGCTAATCTTATAAAGAAAATGCCTGGAACTAGTGCTGATGTTAGTGAATTTAAGGCCAGCAGAGGCTGGTTTGACAGATTTAAGAAGTATAGTCACATACACAATGTGGTAAGGCATCTTGAGGCAGCAAGTTCAGAGAAACATGCAGCTGAAAACTTTGTGAGTGAATTTAAGGGGTACGTAGAGACTGAAAAATTCAACCCCAACAAGTGTTCAACTGTGATGAAGCAGGCCTGTTTTGGGAGAAAATACCAAAGAGGACCTACATTACTCAGGAGGAAAAGGCATTGCCAGGACACAAGACTATGACAGGCTAACTCTTTTGTTCTGTGCTAATGCTAGTGGGGATTGCAAAATGAAGCCTTTACTGGTGTATCACTCAGAAAATCCAAGTGTGTTCAAGAAAAACAATGTCACCAAGAATAAACTGTGTGTCTTGTGGAAAGCAAATAATGAGGCATGGGTCACGAGGCAAATTTTCAGAGTGGGTCCATGAAGTGTTTGGCCCCAGTGTGAAAAAATACCTCATGGAAAATAATTTGCCACTCAAGTGCTTCCTGGTAATGGACAATGCTCCTGCTCATCCTCCAAACTTGGAAGACCTATTGTCTACGGACTTCAGTTTTATAACAGTTAAGTTCTTGCCTCCTAACACCACTCCTCTCCTCCAACCCATGGACCAGCAGGTCATTTCTAACTTCAAAAAACTCTACACCAAAGCAGTGTCTGAAAGGTTCTTTAAAGTGAACTCAGACACTCAGTTAACTCTAAGAGATTTCTGGAGCAAGCACTTCAGTATCTCCCATTGCATAAGCCTTATAAGTAAGGCATGGGAGGGAGTGACTTCCAGGACTTTGAACTCTGCTTGGAGACAATTGTGGCCACAATGTGTCGTCCAGAGGGATTTTGAAGGATTTGAGGCTGACCCCGACCCTGCCGACTCTCTGCCTGTTGTGGAAGGTATTGTGGCATTGGGCAAGTCCATGGGGTTGGATGCAAGTGGCGAGGATGTGAAAGAGTTGGAGGACCACAGGGAAGAGCTAACCGGTGATGAACTGCAAGAGCTTCAACTGGAACAGCATCAGACCACAGCTGAGGAACTTGCTTCAGAGGAGGAGAAAGAGGGAGTGAAGGAGGTGCCTTCTTCAGTGATTAAGGACATGTGTGCAAAATGGAATGAGTAGCAAACTTTTGTTGAAAAGTATCACCCTGACCAAGCTAAAACAAGCCATATCTGCAACGTGTTCAGTAACAAAACCTTATCCCACTTCAGGGAAATCCTAGAGAGACGCCAGAAACAGAGCACTCTTGACAGTTATTTTGTGCGACAGGGGTCCAGTGACTCTCAAGCTGGTCCAAGTGGCCTTACAAGACAAAGAAGGGAAGTAACCCCAGATAAGAGCTTGTTACCTAAAGTCTTTATGGAAGGGGATTCCCCTTCCAAACAGTAAGTCCTCTCTCTCTCCTCCTCCCTATCTTCCAGATGCCAGCAAGTCTCTTCAATAAAGGTAAGTAAATGTTACTTTAAATTTATCTATTGTATAATATATATGTACAGTAGGGCCCCGCTTTACGGCGTTTTGCTTTACGGCGTTCCGCTAATACGGTCATTTCAAATTATGACCAAAACTCGCTATACGGCTCCCCCAACCTGACTTTCTAATACGGTCACCGCGCCCCACCTGGTTTGTTTACATTCTCTGAGATCCATAAGCACTAAGTCTCTCCATTATGTCTGGAAACTCCAAAATTTTAAGTGTTTTTAAAAGTTATTTCATATTTTATATATACTCTGATAATTACACTTATGTATACCTGTACTTAAATAAACTTACATACTGTGCTGGCGTGCAGGTACACATTAAAATCAGTAAGAGTGTTTTATTCAATTCAATTCAAAGTTTATTCTCTATAAGGATTACAATGCTGAGTTTACAGAATTTGGTTATTGTGTGGTTTACATGTAGTAAAATAATAATTACAGAGTGTACCACTAGAACACTTAGCATGGCTAGGCATTTCGGGCAGACTTATATTAAATCGTAAGTTTAAAATATTACAAAATTATGAGGTAAGTTGGTATTATGGCTAAGTGACTAAATACTAGTTGTGAGTTTAGCAATGTGAATGCTTTTTTGGCACTATACATAGTTTCAGTATTGGAGTATCACAGGCCAACTTATGACTAGTTAAGATTCATTATTTTGAGATTGAGATTGATATTTCTGTTTATGGTCAAATGGGTGAGTGAGTGTAAGTGTGAACCACCAGGTGGTATTCGTATTATTAGTTGACAGGGTGTATCAGGGAGATAAGATGTTTTCTGATGGTAGTTTTGAAGGTGATGAATGTGTCTGCAGTTTTGGAATTTTCAGGTAGGGTGTTCCAGATTTTAGGGCCTTTGACATACATTGAATTTTTGTAAAGGTTTAGTCGGACACGGGGAATGTCGTAGAGATGTTTGTGTCTGGTGTTGTGCCTGTGGGTTCTGTCACAACTATCAAGAAAGCGTTTTAGGTCAAGGTTAATATTGGAATTTAAGGTCCTGTAGATGTAGATTGCACAGTAGTAAGTGTGGATGTACTGAACAGGGAGTAAGTTTAGATCTATGAAGAGTGGGGGGGTGTGTTGCCAGGGATGGGATTTAGTGATTATTCTTACTGCAGCTTTTTGTTGGGTTATTATTGGTTTTAGGTGTGTTGCTGCAGTTGAACCCCAAGCACAGATAGCATAGGTGAGGTATGGATATATAAGTGAATGGTATAGTGTGAGAAGGGCAGTTTGCGGCACGTAGTATCGTATCTTGGAGAGGATCCCAACCGTTTTGGATACTTTTTTGGTTATGTGTTGGATATGGGTGCTGAAGTTCAGGTTGTTGTCGAGGTATAGGCCTAGGAATTTGCCCTCATTATGCCTGGCAATTAGAGTGTTGTCGATCTTAATGTTAATTTGCGCATCTCCTGCTCTGCTACCAAACATAACGTAGTAGGTTTTGTCAACGTTAAGCGTAAGTTTATTGGCTGTCATCCAAGTCGATATTTTGATCAGCTCCTCATTAACAATGGTGTTGAGGGTGGCAAGATTAGGGTGAGAGATGACATAAGTCGTGTCGTCAGCAAAGAGAATGGGGTTCAGGTGTCTAGATAAGTTTGGAAGATCATTGATGTATATGAGAAAGAGCAGGGGACCAAGGACACTTCCCTGCGGAACTCCAGTATCAAGTGGCTGTGTTGTTGATGCTGTGTCTTTAATGGTGACATACTGATACCTATTAGTAAGGTAAGATTTGAAATATGCAAGCGCATGGCCTCTTATACCATAATGGTCAAGTTTGTGGAGTAGGATGCCATGGTCTACTGTGTCAAAAGCTTTTCTTAGGTCAATAAAAATTCCTAGTGGATATTCCTTATTTTCCAATGCTGTGTAAAGCAGATCTAGCATTTTTATGATTGCATCGTTAGTGCTTTTATTTTTCCTGAATCCAAATTGGCAGGTGTTGAGTATGTTTTGTGACGTTATAAATGAATACAGTCTCCTGTGCACGAGTTTCTCAAAGATTTTGGATAGCAATGGTAAGTTTGATTATGTCTCCAGACGTCATATTAGTAATGATAATAATAATCGAGTCTCATTAAATGTCGTATATTACGTTGATATACATTTTTGACATTTAATAACCATTACTTGTCTAATTACCTTTACCTGTTTTAAGACCACATTTACTATCTTAGATTACTCTTAATTACCTTGTACTGCCATATAACCAAGTATAACTACCAGTGCAATATTGAATGAAATAAACATTACTTTTTCACTTTTTTGTAATCATTATTAGTTACTAAAATTTTATTAAACACCATATTTACTACCAGTCAATTTTACTTATACATTAAACATTATCTTATACTTCCCATAACATTTTGTTGCCAAATTTTCAAGTTTGTATATTCAACCCCAACCTTTATATTATCCTTTGTACCTGTGTACCTGTGTACCTGTGTACCTGTGTACCTGGGTACCTGGGTACCTATGTACCTGTCTACCCTCTTACTATCATATTATAACCAAGACATTACCATTGTTATTTTTTTACTATTATTCTTTTGGTACTTTAATAGTGAATTTTATTTTGTCAGTTTAAATCTAGTTATAATCTTGATCTTGTCAACAACCTATACCAGACTCTAGTGCAATTGCAAGTACCATTTCAAAATTGTATTTTTATATTATAAGTTTATATTATAATTCCTACCATCTGTCCATTTAACTTTGTTTACCATTACTTAATTTTAGTCCCTTATATATTTTCTCCTTTATTTTAGCTTTATATAACTACCCTAGTTTATATATTCACAATTGTTAAAATAATCAAGGTGCTATTCTCAGGTGCTAAAGTAGAATAAGTTCACAATTTTGCCATTATATTCCAAAACTCATTTATTTGATTACCACTTTATTGTTCACCACAACCTATATTAGCCCCTTTTATATTATAATTTTATACTATAATTCTAACTTTAAAAAATTACCTTTATAGTACTACCTACTATCATATTCCCAAGCTCCATTATTTGATCATCACTTTATTTGTATTAGTCCCTTTTATATTGTCACCTTTATTTTAGCTTAAAAAAAAAAAAAAAAAAAAAACTACCTTAGCTCATTATTTTGCATTTGTTAAATAATTCAGGTGCTATTTTTTAGCTTAAGACTATTTACTTTGTTTTATACTTAATTCTAACTATAGATTCACTACAAATCTTATGATTACAAGCATTGATCCTGATACCAACCTCTTATTTAATGACTTAAATGAATCAAACAGTTACTGTAATTACTACACTGCAGAACAATCAAAGGCACTTCTCAGTGCCAACAACAACATAACTATCTAACTACAATATCAGATCTTTAAGCAAGCATTACGATGACCTCATAGCATTACTAAATTCCTTACATGCCAATATGTCCATCATTACACTAACTGAAACCTGGCTAAAGCCTGATAGTACAGATGTCTATGCCATTCCTGGTTACACAGCCATACACAACTGTAGGCCAGACCAACAAGGGGGTGGCACAGCCATATACTACTCAGACCAACTAGAATGTATCACTAATACTTGCACAAGGGATGAACATGGGGAATATATAATAGCTAAATTCAAATCCAAATACCTACAAAAACCTCTCACATTGATAAACATCTACAGAGTTCCACAGTCAAACATTAGCCAATTTAGTCAAAACCTAGGAAGTATGATAACTGATGCACGCATGAACAAAGATCACTTACTACTCTCAGGTGACTTCAATATAAATCTCCTGCAAGACCAGGACCCACACGTTACTGAATTCACAAACACAAAGAGTAACTGTATGTTACTACCAACAGTAACAAAACCTACAAGAGTTACAGAGACTAGTGTTTCCCTACTTGACCACATCTGGACCAACACCATATCCCCTTTAAAATCAGGCATAATTACAGATAATACCACAGACCACTACCCTACTTTCCTCATAACAACTCTTGGTAAACTACCCCAAGACACTACTAAAGTCACCTTCAGACTTCACAATGAGGCAGCCATTAATAACTTCACAACAGCAGTAGCAAACATTGATTGGCACACTGAGCTAGAAATCTATACAGATATTGACGAATGTATTAATAATTTTCTAAAAAAGACCCAATACCTCTATAACAAGCACTGCCCTAAAAAAACTAAACAGATGACAGCTAAGAGACTGAACAGTCCCTGGCTAACACCCAGCATTCTCAAATCCATAAATACAAAACACCAATATGAAAAACAGTACAGAATGGGTCACATAACCAGAGACCAAACAAAACGTTACTCGTCAATCCTAACCAGCCTGATAAGAAGGGCAAAAAAAATTGTATTATGAGAACAGATTATCCAACTTACGAGGTGATATAAAAAAGACCTGGAAAACCCTATCAGAAATTCTGGGAACAAAAAAGATATCACGAAATAGCGAAATAAAATTAGCAAAATCAGATGAACCCCAACTCCCACCAACAGAAACAGCAAACAGACTCAATGATTTCTTCTCCACTATAGGACAAAACCTTGCCAATAAAATCCCAAGCTCAGATACCCCACCAAATGACTACCTCACCGGCAACTACCCGAACACACTGTTCCTAGCTCCGACTAACCCATACGAAGTCTCCCTTATTATCAACGCACTAAAAAACAAGGCAGGAGATTTAAATACCTTACCACCCTTTATATACAAAAAACTGTCACAAGTGCTATCACCAATCATTGCAACACTCTTTAACAAATCCATAGAATCCTCCACCTTCCCTACAGTACTCAAAATAGCAAGGGTCACCCCGATCCACAAAGGAGGAGACCAAACAGAGTTGAATAACTATAGGCCAATATCCAACTTACACCCTCTCTCAAAAATCTTTGAAAAATTAATTCATAAACGAATCTACTCCTACCTTATCTCCCAAAACATACTCAACCCCTGCCAATTTGGATTCAGGCCTAATAAAAATACTAATGATGCTATTATACACATGCTAGAACATATATACACTGCAATAGAGAAAAAAGAAGTCCCACTGGGGATCTTCATTGACTTACGTAAAGCTTTTGATACAGTTAACCATGACTTGCTCCACGTAAAATTGTCACACTATGGTATAAGAGGGCACTCCCTCAACTACCTCAAGTCATACCTCAGCAACAGAAGCCAATATGTGTATGCAAATGGGGCAAACTCTTCTGCACAACCAATTACAGTTGGTGTCCCACAGGGAAGTGTCCTTGGCCCTCTTCTCTTTCTCCTATACATAAATGACCTACCAAATGCTTCGCAATTACTCAAACCCACACTATTTGCAGATGACACTACATACGTCTTCTCCCACCCGAGCCCAGTCACGCTAGCCAATACTGTAAATACCGAATTACAGAAAATATCTACCTGGATGAGGACTAACAAACTTACACTAAACATTGACAAAACCTACTTCATTCAGTTTGGTAACAGAGCTACAGATGTCCCTCTTAACATAATGATAAACGGATCACCTATCACAAAGCTAACAGAGGGAAAATTCTTAGGAATCCACCTTGATAATAGATTCAAATTTCATACACATATACAACAAATTTCTAAGAAAATTTCCAAGACTGTAGGCATACTATCGAAGATACGGTACTATGCTCCACAGTCAGCCCTTCTGGCCCTATATCACTCTCTTATTTACCCCTATCTCACCTATGGAATTTGTGCATGGGGCTCAACAACAAGTAACCATCTCAGACCACTAATTACCCAACAAAAGGCTGCAGTTAGAATGATAACAAATTCTCACTATAGGCAGCACACTCCACCAATATTCAATACACTAAACCTATTCACCATACAAAACATTCATACTTATTACTGCACCTATTACATACATAGAACACTTAACTCTGATATTAACCCTCCCCTCAAACATCTCCTTGCCAACCTCAACAGAACACATGACCATAACACAAGGCACAGATCACTCTTTGATGTTCCTCGTGTCCATCTCACACTATGCAAAAACTCAATGCACATAAAAGGCCCTAAAATCTGGAACTCATTACCTGTAAATATAAAAGAAACACTACCTGTTTATAAATTCAAGTCTCTTCTCAAAGATCACTTACTCACCCAAAACCAAATAAATACTGAATAACTGAACCTTATAAATTGTATATCTTAAATGTTTCTCACAATTATATCACATAAATGTTAAACCTAAAACCCAATCTAACTTTATTATTTTTTAAATACACTACCTAACAGAATACTCCATTCTACTGAATGTACAACAATGCATACAACCATATGACCTGTCTTTGTAATACTCACTTGTGCTCTATAGTAATCTGTTTACATTAAAGTTTTATCACTGATGTCATCATTGCTTAGTTCATCTTAAGTTAATTTTAAGCCAGCCCGTAATGCTATGCATAGTATAAGTGGCTTTGGCATGCTGCTCTTATCTGTATTTTTTGTACCTCTGTATGTGTGCTCAAATTTTTAAATAAATAAATAAATAAAATAAATAAATAAATACACATGCTAGAACATATATACACTGCAATAGAAAAAAGAAGTCCCACTGGGGATCTTCATTGACTTACGTAAAGCTTTTGATACAGTTGACCATGACTTGCTCCACGTAAAATTGTCACACTATGGTATAAGAGGGCACTCCCTCAACTACCTCAAGTCATACCTCAGCAACAGAAGCCAATATGTGTACGCAAATGGGGCAAACTCTTCTGCGCAACCAATTACAGTTGGTGTCCCACAGGGAAGTGTCCTTGGCCCTCTTCTCTTTCTCCTATACATAAATGACCTTCCAAATGCTTCGCAATTACTCAAACCCACACTATTTGCAGATGACACTACATACGTCTTCTCTCACCCGAGCCCAGTCACGCTAGCCAATACTGTAAATACCGAATTACAGAAAATATCTACCTGGATGAGGACTAACAAACTTACACTAAACATTGACAAAACCTACTTCATTCAGTTTGGTAACAGAGTAACAGATGTCCCTCTTAACATAACGATAAACGGATCACCTATCACAAAGCTAACAGAGGGAAAATTCTTAGGAATCCACCTTGATAATAGACTCAAATTTCATACACATATACAACAAATTTCTAAGAAAATTTCCAAGACTGTAGGCATACTATCGAAGATACGGTACTATGTTCCACAGTCAGCCCTCCTGGCCCTATATCACTCTCTTATTTACCCCTATCTAACCTATGGAATTTGTGCATGGGGCTCAACAACAATTAACCATCTCAGACCACTAATTACCCAACAAAAGGCTGCAGTTAGAATGTTAACAAATTCTCACTACAGGCAGCACACTCCACCAATATTCAATACACTAAACCTACTCACCATACAAAACATCCATACTTATTACTGCACCTATTACATACATAGAACACTTAACTCTGATATTAACCCTCCCCTCAAACATCTCCTTGCCAACCTCAACAGAACACATGACCATAACACAAGGCACAGATCACTCTTTGATGTTCCTCGTGTCCATCTCACACTATGCAAAAACTCAATGCACATAAAAGGCCCTAAAATCTGGAATTCATTACCTGTAAATATAAAAGAAACACTACCTGTTTATAAATTCAAGTCTCTTCTCAAAGATCACTTACTCACCCAAAACCAAATAAATACTGAATAACTGAACCTTATAAATTGTATATCTTAAATGTTTCTCACAATTATATCACATAAATGTTAAACCTAAAACCCAATCTAACTTTATTATTTTTTAAATACACTACCTAACAGAATACTCCATACGACTGAATGTACAACAATGCATGCAACCATATGACCTGTCTTTGTAATACTCATTTGTGCTTTATAGTTATCTGTTTACAATAATGTATTATCACTGATTTCATCATTGCTTAGTTAATTTTAAGCCAGCCCGAAATTCTATGCATAGTATAAGTGGCTTTGGCATGCTGCTCTTATCTGTATTTTTTTGTACCTCTGTATGTATGCTCAAATTGTAAATAAATAAATAAATAAATAAATAAATAAATTAAATAAATAAATATTTTCATTAATCCATCTATGATATTTTTTCAAAATTATATAATAAACACGATGCATAACATATAAATATGATAAATACACCCCACAGTAGAATAAATAAACAAATATGAGATGTGGTAGCAGACGACTTGCACAAGTGAGGCCATATTAGAAATAATAATCACAAAGTCTCATTAAATGTCGTATATTACGTTAATATACACATTTTCATTAATCCATCCATGATATTTTTTTAAAATTATATAATAAACATGATACATAACATATAAAGATGATAAATACACCCCACAATAGAATAAATAAACATAAATATGAGATGTGGTAGCCAGATAACTTGTACAAGTGACACCAAGAATAACATTTTCTCTAATCTAACGTAAGAGAAAATGTGTTACTGGGGGTAACTGTAGAAAATCATTCCTTTCGTACGTATGTGAGTTTATTCAGGTATACACAAATACACTACATAGATTATCATACATAACAGCATATGTGTAGAGAACCTAGGATAACCAAAAAAACTCAGAGTTTCTTATTTCCTGCTTTCACTCAGAGCGTCATTTCTTCTCAAAATGATGTTACATGAGAATGGGAGTGTTCTTCTTTATTTATTCTACCGTATCACGGTACACATTGTAACTTGTACACAAACCAGACGTGTACACTTTGTTGTTTACAAAACTTACCTTCGCCTGGTTTGTTTACATAACTCGGCGCCTGTCCTCTCTCATGCACTCATTCTTTCTCTCTCTCATTTATTCGTTTTATCTCATTTACTTACTCCTGACCTTACATTAAGACTACAAATATTTTAAGGTAAGTAATGAGTGAACTGTATATACATTTTATCGCTCTGGGATGCTTAAATATCATAGAATATATGTGTGGGTGGGTTGGCCTGGTATGGTAGCCCGGCTGACTACCATACAAACCACACTCGATTTCTTACAATAAATACTACTTGTCTCACCCTAGATTAAGACTATAAATATTTTAAGGTATGTAATGAGTGCACTATGTGTGTATTGTACTTTTTTATTGTTTTTTGATGACTAGTTCTATTGCTAACTTAATATATGTTAGTGTAAACTTGTTATCTAGTATTTGTATGCATTTATAAGTGGGAAAAAAAGGGTGTTCCACTTTACGGCAATTTCCGCTTTACGGCGGTAGCCTGGAACCTAACCTGCCGTATAAGTGGGGCCCTACTGTATTTATCTGTGTTGTATGTAAAACTATATTTATTCTTTATAAAATGTATTTTTTGTGAATATTTTTGTGAGTCTGGAACAAATTAATTGTATATACATTATTTCTTATGGGAAATATTGCTTCACCTTTCAGCCATTTCGAGTTTAAGCCTAACTTCTGGAACGGATTACGGCCAAAACTCGGGGCTCCACTGTATTGCTGAACATTAATGGGCTCCTTTCAAGGCAGGCAAAATTGAAGATGTGGAGAATGTATAGAGAACTTTCATGGCACACATAAATACAATCTATCCTCACTTATGAGACGTACTCATTTACTGACGACTCGGACTTAGGTGGGCTCTCTGGCCAGTATGCATACCTAAATAATGTATATTAGAGTTGATTTCCTCTATTCTGTTTATTACAATATACAGTACACTGCTGTGTAAACATTTAAAAATATACCAAAAATGTTATAAATGGTATAAAGGTGACATTAAAACAATATCATAGATAGTTGGCTCAAACCCACTACCATTATGCTCCTCACTTAGTGATAAATTCATTTACTGACGTTGTCTGAGGAATGGAACTCAAGTCATTAAGTGAGGAGAGGCTGTACTATAGTGTCTGAACTACTGGGAACGGCTGAATTCCCTTGATTTGTATTCCCAGGAATGCAGGCAAGAAAGATACATGATAATATACACTTAGAAAATCATAGAGAGATTAGTCCCAAATTTGCACACGAGAATCACTCCCTACGAAAGCAAGACTCGGCAGGAGATACAATATCCCCCCAAATGAAAAGCAGGGGAGCCATGAGTATGCTTAGAGAAAACACAGTGTCAGAAGCCCAAGACTATTCAACTGCCTCCTCGCATATGTAAGGGAGATTACCAATAGACCCCTGGCTGTCTTCAAGAAGGCACTAGACAGGCACCTAAAGTCGGTACCTTATCAGCTGGGCTGTGACCCTCTCCAGGAGGTCTAAATGCTTTCTATTTCCCTCTCCCCAGGTGCTGCAGAACCCCTATGGATTTAGAACTCCATCAATGTAATAATAATTCACCTTCAAGTACAAAAACAATAGCTGCCAATAAATTAATGGAATAAAAGGGAGATATCAAACCAAAAAATTAAGATAAATTTGCCAAAAAATTTTCCTCAACTTCTTTCACTCATGTAACCGAGTAATGTGGCTCCCAGGATGGATAATGAATCTATTCATTTTACCTACCCTAAAGCCCCAACTGTCTTTTGCTTGTCGGCACAGATTCAGGTCCATCTCGCAGACAAGAAGTCCATCACGAGTCCTAGACAATCCCTGGAAAAATTTAACCTTTTACTATCAAAGGCAAAAGGTATCTAACATTAAGGAATACTAATACATATAACCAAAAATGAAGAGAATAATTTGAATGACAACTTTTCACATACATCTGTCTACCTAACAAACTAGTTTTAACAATTACTGAAAATGTTTGCACATACTCAAACACTTCATCTGTTACCAGTTACCAAAGTTTATCATTTTATCAGTCATTTACAACAATGATTTCCTTGAGAAGGTTTGAAACCTAAACTGTTATAGATGCACACTACTTACAGGAGTTCGAGAACCATCAGGTGCTGCTACAAACGAAGATCCATAGAAGAAATCGGTGTTTTTGTGAGCTGATTTTCCATCTCCAGATGTAAACTCATTGGGGAAAGTTTCAACTCCAACACGATTAATGGCACATGCAAAGTAGCTGTTAGCAACTGCTGCATTCCTTGCTTCAACACCCCATAAAGGTTCACTGAAATTTAAAGTTAATTTCAGGAGTAGGCAAGACATTTCTTCAGAACTGCCTCTTAAAGCTCACGAATTAAAAATTACATCCCTTCACACCCTGAAGAGCCTCTTATCACCAAACTTTAAGGCTTATTTTGTCTACCCTCCATCCTATATGGGAAGTCTCATTTTAAACATATGGATTAACATTTAATACCACATCAAAGATATACTTCAAATTCACCCACATACCTCAAAACACAACATTTTTGTGTTTAATGAAATTGATAGAGTGCAAATTTATAATTGTTACTATTTAAACTGATATTTCATATACTGACATGCAAATGGAAAGGAAGTGGCAAGATTTGAAGATTATTTTTGTCTATGAGATTGCCGCACGCTTAGCAATAAAGTACAACACAAAACACCCAAGGTAAAATTTTGACAATGCTATCACACCCAGAACTAAACCTTAGGACTAAAACAAGCATGAAAAATAAAAGACTAGAGCAAAGACAAACCAAACAATTTTATGTTAATCAGAGAAAGCACTAAACCCATAGAGGACATATAGTACCTGGGGAATAGGAGGTATTTAGAATCAATTTAGGGAAAGAAAAAGTCCTTGGATCAAAAGCCCACTTCCCCTTCTGCAGTATCAAGGCACTTTCCTTGAGGCCAAACCTATTCAAGCTTTCAAATATGTATGCTGTGTAAAAGAAAACAGACTGAAGAGCTGAAAAATCACCAAATTGTAGAAGATGAAGAAGGATTTAAATTTAAGTTACAGGGATGTGTAATGTCACCATGGTTGTTTAATATATTTATAGATGGGGTTGTAAAAGAAGTAAATGCTAGGGTGTTCGGGAGAGGGGTGGGATTAAATTATGGGGAATCAAATACAAAATGGGAATTGACACAGTTGCTTTTTGCTGATGATACTGTGCTTATGGGCGATTCTAAAGAAAAATTGGTGGATGAATTTGGTTGGGTATGCAAAAGAAGAAAATTAAAAGTGAATACAGGAAAGAGTAAGGTTATGAGGATAACAAAAAGATTAGGTGATGAAAGATTGGATATCAGATTGGAGGGAGAGAGTATGGAGGAGGTGAATGTATTCAGATATTTGGGAGTGGACGTATCAGCGGATGGGTCTATGAAAGATGAGGTGAATCATAGAATTGATGAGGGGAAAAGGGTGAGTGGTGCACTTAGGAGTCAGTGGAGACAAAGAACTTTGTCCTTGGAGGCAAAGAGGGGAATGTATGAGAGTATAGTTTTACCAACGCTCTTATATGGGTGTGAAGCATGGGTGATGAATGTTGCAGTAAGGAGAAGGCTGGAGGCAGTGGAGATGTCATGTCTGAGGGCAATGTGTGGTGTGAATATAATGCAGAGAATTCGTAGTTTGGAAGTTAGGAGGAGGTGCGGGATTACCAAAACTGTTGTCCAGAGGGCTGAGGAAGGGTTGTTGAGGTGGTTCGGACATGTAGAGAGAATGGAGCGAAAAAGAATGACTTCAAGAGTGTATCAGTCTGTAGTGGAAGGAAGGTGGGGTAGGGGTCGGCCTAGGAAAGGTTGGAGGGAGAGGGTAAAGGAGGTTTTGTGTGCGAGGGGCTTGGACTTCCAGCAGGCATGCGTGAGCGTGTTTGATAGGAGTGAATGGAGACAAATGGTTTTTAATACTTGACGTGCTGTTGGAGTGTGAGCAAAGTAACATTTATGAAGGGGTTCAGGGAAACTGGCAGGCCGGACTTGAGTCCTGGAGATGGGAAGTACAGTGCCTGCACTCTGAAGGAGGGGTGTTAATGTTGCAGTTTAAAAACTGTAGTGTAAAGCACCCCTCTGGCAAGACAGTGATGGAGTGAATGATGGTGAAAGTTTTTCTTTTTCAGGCCACCCTGCCTTGGTGGGAATCGGCCAGTGTGATAATAAAAAAAAATAATAATAGTGGATGAGTTTGGGAGTGTGTGTAAAGGTAGAAAGTTGAAAGTGAACATAGAAAAGAGTAAGGTGATGAGGTTATCAAATGATTTAGATAAAGAAAAATTGGATATCAAATTGGGGAGGAGGAGTATGGAAGAAGTGAATGTTTTCAGATACTTGGGAGTTGACGTGTCGGCGGATGGATTTATGAAGGATGAGGTTAATCATAGAATTGAAGGAAAAAAGGCGAGTGGTGCGTTGAGGTATATGTGGAGTCAAAAAACATTATCTATGGAGGCAAAGAAGGGAATGTATGAAAGTAAAGTAGTACCAACACTCTTATATGGGTGTGAAGTTTGGGTTGTGAATGCAGCAGCGAGGAGGCAGTTGGAGGCAGTGGAGATGTCCTGTCTAAGGGTAATGTGTGGTGTAAATATTATGCAGAAAATTCGGAGTGTGGATATTAGGTGTGGAGTTAATAAAAGTATTAGTCAGAGGGCTGAAGAGGGGTTGTTGAGGTGGTTTGGTCATTTAGAGAGAATGGATCAAAGTAGAATGACATGGAGAGCAGTTAAATCTGTAGGAGAAGGAAGGCGGGGTAGGGGTCGGTCTTGAAAAGGTTGGAAGGAAGGGGTAAGGGAGGTTTTGTGGGCGAGGGGCTTGGACTTCCAGCAGGCGTGCACGAGCGTGTTCGATAGGAGTGAATGGAGACGAAAGGTATTTGGGACCTGAAGATCTGTTGGAGTGTGAGCAGGGTAATATTTAGTGAAGGGATTCAGGGAAACCGGTTATTTTTATATAGCCGGACTTGAGTCCTGGAAATGGGAAGTACAATGCCTGCACTCTAAAGGAGGGGTTTTGGGATATTAACAGTTTGGAGGGATATGTTGTGTATCTTTATACGTATATGCTTCTAAACTGTTGTGTTCTGAGCACCTCTGCAAAAACAGTGATTATGTGTGAGTGAGGTGAAAGTGTTGAATGATGATGAAAGTATTTTCTTTTTGGGGATTTTCTTTCTTTTTGGGTCACCCTGCCTCGGTGGGAGACGGCCGACTTGTTGAGAAAAAAAAAATCTCTTTAAAACAATTCTTTACATACCAATACAATGGAACCTCAGCTTACGAATTTAATCCATTCGTATCCTGATTTGTTTGTGTGCTGAGACAATTTTCCTCATTTAAATTAATTGAAATGCAATTAATCCGTTCCAGCCTCTCAGGAAGCATGACAAAATAATGCTAATATCAACTCCATGGCTTAGTTATCTATCACAATGCATCTAATATGACAAACAATATTAATAACATAGAAACATGCGAGATGTTATCAACAAATTTTGTTGAAAATAAGAAAAAGTTTTGGAGTGAGATTAACAAGTTAAGGAAGCCAAGAGAACAAATGGATTTGTCAGTTAAAAATAGAAGAGGAGAGTTATTAAATGGAGAGTTAGAGGTATTGGGAAGATGGAGGGAATATTTTGAGGAATTGTTAAATGTTGATGAAGATAGGGAAGCTGTGATTTCGTGTATAGGGCAAGGAGGAATAACATCTTGTAGGAGTGAGGAAGAGCCAGTTGTGAGTGTGGGGGAAGTTCGCGAGGCAGTAGGTAAAATGACAGGGGGTAAGGCAGCCGGGATTGATGGGATAAAGATGGAAATGTTAAAAGCAGGTTGGGATATAGTTTTGGAGTGGTTGGTGCAATTATTTAATAAATGTATGGAAGAGGGTAAGGTACCTAGGGATTGGCAGAGAGCATGCATAATTCCTTTGTATAAAGGCAAAGGGGACAAAAGAGAGTGCAAAAATTATAGGGGGATAAGTCTGTTGAGTATACCTGGTAAAGTGTATGGTAGAGTTATTATTGAAAGAATTAAGAGTAAGACGGAGAATAGGATAGCAGATGAACAAGGAGGCTTTAGGAAAGGTAGGGGGTGTGTGGACCA
Organism: Cherax quadricarinatus; assembly: GCF_038502225.1. Lineage (NCBI taxonomy): Eukaryota > Metazoa > Arthropoda > Malacostraca > Decapoda > Parastacidae > Cherax > Cherax quadricarinatus. The sequence goes on from NC_091317.1 coordinate 13,634,217, forward strand.
GGTGTTTACAGTGAAACATAAGTGAACAGTATTTAGATAAGGCTAAAGAGGTCTTTGTGGCATTTATGGATTTGGAAAAGGCGTATGACAGGGTGGATAGGGGGGCAATGTGGCAGATGTTGCAGGTGTATGGTGTAGGAGGTAGGTTACTGAAAGCAGTGAAGAGTTTTTACGAGGAAAGTGAGGCTCAAGTTAGAGTATGTAGGAAAGAGGGAAATTATTTCCCAGTAAAAGTAGGCCTTAGACAAGGATGTGTGATGTCACCATGGTTGTTTAATATATTTATAGATGGGGTTGTAAGAGAAGTAAATGCGAGGGTCTTGGCAAAAGGCGTGGAGTTAAAAGATAAAGAATCACACATAAAGTGGGAGTTGTCACAGTTGCTCTTTGCTGATGACACTGTGCTCTTGGGAGATTCTGAAGAGAAGTTGCAGAGATTGGTGGATGAATTTGGTAGGGTGTGCAAAAGAAGAAAATTAAAAGTGAATACAGGAAAGAGTAAGGTTATGAGGATAACAAAAAGATTAGGTGATGAAAGATTGGATTTCAGATTGGAGGGAGAGAGTATGGAGGACGTGGACGTGTCAGCGGATGGGTCTATGAAAGATGAGGTGAATCATAGAATTGATGAGGGGAAAAGGGTGAGTGGCGCACTTAGAAGTCTGTGGAGACAAAGAACTTTGTCCTTGGAGGCAAAGAGGGGAATGTATGAGAGTATAGTTTTACCAACGCTCTTATATGGGTGTGAAGCATGGGTGATGAATGTTGCAGCGAGGAGAAGGCTGGAGGCAGTGGAGATGTCATGTCTGAGGGCAATGTGTGGTGTGAATATAATGCAGAGAATTCGTAGTTTGGAAGTTAGGAGGAGGTGCGGGATTACCAAAACTGTTGTCCAGAGGGCTGAGGAAGGGTTGTTGAGGTGGTTCGGACATGTAGAGAGAATGGAGCGAAACAGAGTGACTTCAAGAGTGTATCAGTCTGTAGTGGAAGGAAGGCGGGGTAGGGGTCCGCCTAGGAAAGGTTGGAGGGAGGGGGTAAAGGAGGTTTTGTGTGCGAGGGGCTTGGACTTCCAGTAGGCATGCGTGAGCGTGTTTGATAGGAGTGAATGGAGACAAATGGTTTTTAATACTTGACATGCTGTTGGAGTGTGAGCAAAGTAACATTTATGAAGGGGTTCAGGGAAACCGGCAGGCCGGACTTGAGTCCTGGAGATGGGAAGTACAGTGCCTGCACTCTGAAGGAGGGGTGTTAATGTTGCAGTTTAAAAACTGTAGTGTAAAGCACCCTTCTGGCAAGACAGTGATGGAGTGACTTATGGTGAAAGTCTTTCTTTTCGGGCAACCCTGCCTTGGTGGGAATCGGCCAGTGTGATAATAATAATAATAAAGAAACATGATATATACTCTAGAACAAATAAAACAGGCTATAATATGGCAAGTGATGGTGACACCGGCAGCGGCAGAAAGCATCCGCCGTTTACTCTCCCACTCTAGTATCTTCCCAGTCCATAGCTCCACACCTAGCTTGTGTTTATCTATGATTAGTGGTGAGGATGTCACATATGTAACCACAGGTGTGGTCAAGACAGATGTATATACATGTATAGGTGAAGACATGATCACTGTGGCCGCAGTGGGTGGTGGTGGCAGCGGCCACAGTGGTGGTGGTGATGGCCAGCTGCCTAGCTCTATGCTGCTGCCTTCTTTGTTTCTCTAGCTTTTTTCATAGTTTCTAATCGCTTCTTGCTGATTGTACGTGAATACTTCTTTGGGTAAGGCATTGTGAAAGAAATTTGTACAATATAAGACAAAATTACCATCCCAAGGGTCTGCTGCGGTCACTCAGAGAAGCACACCGCCTATTCCTTGTAACCCTTTGTTGGCAATGAGATACCTATGGTCTAGCAGCTGTACCTACAGCCACCCAGAGGGTTACCAATTTGTATTTTGAAGCATTTGGCACAAAAATGTGAAAAAAATTATGAGAAATGTCTAAAAATGACAACATATTATTATTATTACTATTATATTGTATTATTTATATAATTATTATTCTTAGCATGTACGTATTATTATTATTATATACATATTGTAATTATTATTATTATTATTAATTTTGGGAACTCGAGCACAGATTCAATTCCTTAGATCAAGAGCCCATCACCACATACATACTAATAATAATTATTCTTCTTTCTTTCTTTCAACACACCGGCCGTATCCCACCAAGGCAGGGTGGCCCAAAAGGAAAAACGAAAGTTTCTCCTTTTACATTTAGTAATATATACAGGAGAAGGGGTTACTAGCCCCTTGCTCCCGGCATTTTAGTTGCCTCTTACAACACGCATGGCTTACGGAGGAAGAATTCTGTTCTACTTCCCCATGGAGGTAAGAGGAAATAAACAAGAACAAGAACTAGAAAGAAAATAGAAGAAAACCCAGAGGGGTGTGTATATATATGCTTGCACATGTATGTGTAGTGTGACCTAAGTGTAAGTAGAAGTAGCAAGATGTACCTGAAATCTTGCATGTGTATGAGACAGAAAAAAAAGACACCAGCAATCCTACCATCGTGTAAATATTTACTCATTTAGTGAAAAACTAAGAAACATGATAACTGACACAGATTGAATAAACACCACCTGATTCTTACAGGGAACTTCAACATCAACCTCATCCATGACCATGACCCTTGAACAAAACCTACTAGAATCTGAGACAAAAGCCTCATTACTAGACCAAAATCTGGACAAACATAATATCCCCATTAAAATCAGGCATAATTACCAACTTACGTAAATTACCTCAGGACAACTAAGATCACCCTCCAAATGCATGACGAGTCATCTGTCAATAACTTTACTTCAGCATTAAATAACAATGACTGGCAAAACAAGCTAGCAATCAACCTCAATATTGATGAATGTATTAATATTGTCTTACAAAAAAACCAAAACCTCTATAACATGCACTGCCCAATAAAAACTAAGATCACAACAAAGACTTAACAGCCCCTGGCTTACAAACAGCATCCTCAAATCTACTAATAAAAAACATTACAGTATATGAAAAACAGTACAGAATGGATCTACAGTGGACCCCTGGTATTCGATGGCATCGGCATCCGATAAATCCGGTATTCGATGCATTTTAACGCAAAAACTTCGCCTCGGTATTCGATGCGATTCATACGTGACGTGTCCACGTGTGGCCTGAACTGCCCCGTGTGTGCTAGTGTTTACAAGCCAGGCAGTGTGCGCGAATCTAAGGATACATTCGGTACACTCCATATTATCACTGTTTTTGGTGCTTGTTTCTGCAAAATAAGTCACCATGGGCCCCAAGAAAGCTTTTAGTGCCAACCCTGTGGTAAAAAGGGTGAGAATTAGTATGGAAATTAAGAGAGATTTTGAAGGGTTTGGGGATAACCCTGAGAACCCTATGCCAGTTGTGGAATCCATTGTGCCTACTTCAAAAATTAAGGAAATGTGTGCAAAGTGGGTTGAACTGCAAACCTTTATGGATGAAAATCACCCTAACACAGCTATTGCAAGCCGTGCTGGTGACTTACAATGACAATGTTGTGGCCCATTTAAGACAAATCTTAAAGGAACGGGAGGTACAGAGCTCTATGGACAGATTTGTGTGACAGAGGTCCAGTGACTCTCAAGTTGGTCCTAGTGGCATTAGAAGAAGGGAAGTAACCCCGGAAAAGGACTTGCTACCTCAAGGCCTAATGGAAGGGGATTCCCCTTCTAAGCAGTAACAACTTCGACACTACCCTCCTCCCATCCCATCAATCATCACCAGATCTCCATTAAAGGTAAGTGTCAATTATTCTATTGTTATTATTCTATTGTTATTGTTGTTACTGTAATTATTCTATTGCATTAAACTTAACATTTCATGTGGTAAAATTTTTTTTTCATACTTTTGGGTGTCTTGCATGGATTAATTTGATTTCCATTATTTCTTATGGGGAAAACTGATTCGCTTTTCGATATTTTCGGTATTCGATGAGCTCTCAGGAACGGATTAATATCGAATACCGGGGTTCCACTGTAATAACAAAGGATACGGCAAAACTTTACTAGATAATACTAAGCAATCTAATAAGGAAGTAAAAAAAAACTAATGAAAACAGATTTCATGACATAAAAGATGATGTGAAAAAGACTTGTAAAACCTTATCAGAAATTCTAGGATCTACAAAGCTGTCACAAAATAGAATGAATAACTGAACGAAACCAGACGAACCTCTCCTCCAGCCAACCGATACTGCCAACTCGACATATATCAAGACCATAGGAACAAAGCTAGCAAACAAAATTCCAAACTTAAACATTCAACCAAAAGACTACCTCACTGGCAACTACCCAAATATTCTATTTTTAGCCCCAACAAATCCTACTGAAATCTCACTCATCATCAAAACACTAAAGAACAAGACAGGTGACCTAAATAACTTACCACCACTCATGTATAAAAAAGCTTCTCATGTGTCACCAATTACTGTAACTTTTTCCATTGAATCTTCCACCTTCCCATCCATACTCAAGTCAGCAAGGGTCACCCCAATCCTCAAAGGTGGCAATCCAACTGAATTGAACAATTATAGGCCTATATCAAACTTGCCTCCACTAAAAATCTTCAAAAAATTAATTCACAAACAAGTCTACTCCTACTTAGTATCCCACAACATACTCAACCCATCAGTTTGGATTCAGGCCGAAAAAAAGTAATACGTAATGATGCAATTACACATGCTTGAGCTAATATATTCGGCACTCGAAAAAATGAATTTCCCCTGGGTCTTTACATAGACTTACGAAAAGTTTTTGATACAGCTGACCATGACCTATTGCACCAAAAACTTGAACATTACGGGGTCAGAGGACACTCTCGATTATCTAATATTTAATTTTAGCAATAGAACCCAGTGTGTATACATAAATGGAGCTAACTCCACTACACAAGCAGTTCTTGTTGGAGTCCCACAGCAGAGTATCCTTGGCCCACATCTCTTTCTCATTTACATCAATGACCTCCCAAACCCATCTTAACTCCTTAAACCGATTTTATTTGCAGATGACACTACTTCTGTCTAGCTACATCTCTGTCTAGCTACATCTCTGTCTAGCTACATCTCTGTCTAGCTACATCTCTGTCTAGCTACATCTCTGTCTAGCTACATCTCTGTCTAGCTACATCTCTGTCTAGCTACATCTCTGTCTAGCTACATCTCTGTCTAGCTACATCTCTGTCTAGCTACATCTCTGTCTAGCTACATCTCTGTCTAGCTACATCTCTGTCTAGCTACATCTCTGTCTAGCTACATCTCTGTCTAGCTACATCTCTGTCTAGCTACATCTCTGTCTAGCTACATCTCTGTCTCACATGCACACCTAAGTACAGTTATTATACATAGTGTAAATTACCTAGGATAACCCAAAAATTCCAGGCAAAGATAGACAGATAGATATATAGACAGATAGACATACAGACAGACAGAAACATGTTTGTGTGTATCAGTGAAAAATAAAGCCAGGGTTCCCCGAGCACCCATTTATCAAATGTCACCGAGTTGATAACAGATGTCACAACACGATTCTTCAAGGCTTGTGATATACATATACTCCAGGCAGACAGAAAGACAGATAAGCAGACAGACAGGCAGGCAGGCAGATACAGATAGACAGGCAGATAGAGACAAGACATGTTTGCGTGTAACAGCGATAACAAATATACAGGGAGGGTTAGCTGGAGCAGTGGTCATTTATCAAATGTTACTGGGATGTCAAAAGTATAGGGATGCTTTTCATAACACCATGCTTCAAGGTATATGCCAGGGTATCTAAAACATTGCTGGGACCTATAAATACTTTGTATATATTTCTAGACAATAGTAAATAACCCAGGCAGGTGTAAATGTTCACCTGTCAAAGTGACTGACTATTTGAGTACTATTTAAGTACCTAATATTAGTGTCAGAACAAAGATTGGCTATGAAATTACAAGAACAATTATAAATTGTAATTATTAGAACATAAAAAATATATAAATTAAAATAAAAACGAGAAAAAAGGTATATCGGCAACACTTCTGCAAGCGGCAGGAGTCGATGTTGCCAACAGGTGAGCATCCAGTGCCAACTTCACGGTATTATATCTCGGTAAGTACTGACCCTAAATTTTTTTTTGAATCCTATAACATGTAGAAAATCTCCATGGGGAAGTGGAACAGAATTCTTCCTCCGTAAGCCACGTGTGTCGTAAAAGGCGATTAAAATGCCAGGAGCAAGGGACTAGTAACTCCTCCCCCTGTATATACATGTACGTATTACTAAATTTAAAAAGAGAAGCTTTCGTTTTTCTTTTTGGGCCACCCTGCCTTGGTGGGATACAGCCAGTTTGTTGAAAGAAAAAATATTCAAATATTCAAAATATTCAGAGCGCCATGCGAGTGAACGTAGATCTATGTTTGGACAGTTTAAGGGTTAAGATAAAATATTTATTAAAAAGTTAACCACAATTATCTTGTCTAGACTTAAGTAGTTATTATGTATTAGGATAAGTCAGATAAGTCTGCCCAAAATGCCCGGGTATGATAGTGGTTTTCCTTGTACTTAACTAATCAAAATTGTAAATACACATTGTAACCTTGCAAAGAAATAAAATCTTTATCTTTAAATAATGTCAGTGCATTCTTAAATGTGCATTACACTGGCAAGCTAGACATGTATTGGACAAGCAAAGTCATTTGTGTACTCCAGAATCAGCAAAAATTCAATATTTCTGCTACTTTGAGCTCAATTTCAAGCTATTTTCTTTCCTTAAACCAATCAAATGTAATATATCTTCCATTCTATCAAGAGAGATTAAAAAAAAATGAGAATACAACCATAAAGACCATATGAAAATACACTGCAAAGTTGCTGTTTTAATCCAAATACAATCAGTTTTTATTTCTCATTATGTACTGCATGCTGCAGGATTATTTTTTATATGGTGCACACTTATCGCATAGACCTAGTCTCTTATATCTAGGCCCAAATTTACCGCTATCAACTTATCTAAGTGAGCTGAGCTCATGGCGTTGTACTACAGGACCAACACTGGCTTCAAACAGGACCGAAACCAACAGGGTTAAAACAATGAAGATGCCACAAGCATAACTGCTCAGGCAACTAGGTCAAATAGGTTATCACAAGACAAACATTACTAAATGCATACAATAGTTAGCCTTTAAAACAGAGGTCAAAGAACTGGTGTAAAGTATCCCAAATGGAGTAAAAATAAAAATCTCAGGGTAATAAAGGCTCAATAAACAAATGAAATTGCACAGAAATTTATTATTTAATAAGAGAGGAAAATTATGAAAGTAATATTTTTTCAAACAAATAATTTTTAGTCAAGTGGGCAATTTCACTGTACACAAATTTGTTTTGGGGTAATACTCAAAAAAAGTCTGCTGACTTCTGCTTTAAATTAAAAAAAAAATCCCAGTTTGAAGTTATGTAAATCCAATGACTAAATATATTTTAAAGCACTTGGAGGGAAAAAAATAACTTCAGATTATGAACCTAGATAATATTGACATCCATGTAGAATTCTGTACAGACATCATCCTCACTATAGTACATTCTATGCAAAATGAATTGAATATAAAAATACAAAAGATAAAAGTCTCCCACCAAGACTGCACACCCCAAAAAAAAACAAAAAAAAATCACCATTACTCAATAGCTCTTGCAAGAAATTTTTTAATGACCAGGGTAAGGTGACCTGAAAAAGAAATTTTCATGTTATTCATTCACTGTTTCACACTTCAAAGAAGGGTAATGACACCCCAATTCAGATGGCCCTCTTCAGAGGGCCTCCTTCAGAGTGCAGGCCCTATTTCCAGGACTTTAAGTCTGGCTAATCGGTTTCTCTGAATTTTTTCATAAACATTACCTCACTCACATTCCAACAGCACGTCAATCATAAAAGCTCACTTGCCTCCACTTGCTCCTATTAGCATGCTCAAACAAGCTTGTTGGAAGTATGCAATCACTAAAATTCAAAGGTCTGTCTGAACTCTAACATCCTAATCCATCCTGCAGAGTACAGGCATCATTCTTCATATCTCTAGACAAGTCCAGATAACTGGAATCCTTTTTCATTACCTGCTCATCCTGACAGCACCACAACTCCTCAACCCCCCTCCCTCCCATATACAATTTTTTAATAAATTAATTACTAAAGTGAGCAGATAATAAATGAACAAACAGCAGGTGCATATAACCTGAGGCCTCCTACAGTAGCAGATGGATTGAAGACAATTTCAGCTCCATTTACACCATACATCATCCAGTTCTGGGGATGGTGGCGGCCATAACAGATGTTGACAGCAATGCGACCAAAATGGGTCTAGATAAAGAACAAATAGCATTTGGATATATCAGAATATTTTCAGTTTTAAGTACTGAGGTATCATACTGAAAACTATAAAGGTTGCAAGTGATTAATATTGTACCACTTGGTCAGTGGGGAAAATTTTAAGATGCTTTTCTTTGGTACTGTAACTATTTGAGGGAAGAGGCCTTATGTAGATTCAGTATGCAAGCATTTCAGCTACATTTAGAAATGCTTGAAACAAGATAAAGTTAATATGTTGATTGTGTTATCCCTTCAGCAGTAACTTTTTTTAGTCAACTATAAAAACAAAGGATCATACAAAAGTTAAACTTACAAAAATTAGAACCAGGAATGAATACTTTCTTACAGTGCAGGTTTGTCAAATTCCTGTTTATGCTGCATACTATCAATATTTATAATTTGCTTTTGTTTCAATGACATTTACCTTTAGTACAAAATGCTTACCTGGAAGACTACATGGCCAGTGTCTCCTTCCATGTAGTAGGTGGACTCGCTGAAATCTCCCACCCTGGGAATGTGGTTTTTCCGGGATTTTCCCAAGTAATATCCTGTATTGCTAATGACTACTGCAGTATTCCATAGCGTGTCACCATGAGTGTGATCTCTTTCTAGAATTGAAGATACAATCACCATGTTGTACTTTCGAGCAAGCTGGAAAAAGAAACTATCGAGAATGGAAAGTTCTGCATATCAATGTTACCTGAAGTTAAAACAATTATATTCACGGGGAAGTACTAAATCCATAAGGGTCATGTATCACCCTGGGAAAGTGAAACAATCAGATTAGATCCAGGGAGAAGTTCCTCAAATTTCTTGGATCAAAGTTCTTTTCCAGAATTAAGATGCTATTTCCTTAAAGAGGGTACCTATACTAGTAATGATCATGAGGAGTAAGTACCCAGAAAAGAAAAAAAAAAAATACCTCCTGACAAAGCTGTGTAGTTGGTCCTGAGACTGCACATTCTGCAAATTCACACCAAGGTTGCTTTTCCCTTGTGCAGAAAAAGTATGGCATAGCTAGATGGAAGAAATTAATGAAAGCATAAGCTCATATAATGACACTACTATCTCATAATTTTTTCAGCTTAAGAACAGTAGACAATCAGGCAATATTCCATTTGTAAGAACAAAAAATTTAAATAATTATAATTACAATAATTTTTAAAAATTATTCCAAATATTGATAGATATGGACTTACTCCAAAGTTCTTGGAAGCAAAGTATATTAACACCACAAAGAGCTGCAGCTTCAGTCATCAGAGTAATTTTCTCATGAATAGCAGCACGCTGTGCAGAAACTGGAGCTGTTGTCTCAGCTACTATGGAATGCTGAGTTATACCTACACGTACAATTCTAAAGAAAAAGATTACACATGATATATTGTATATAATTTTTAGAGGGATCCAGAAAAATAAGTTGTAAATTTTGTTTCACCCTGTCATTATGTTCCAATCAAAGAAAAAACAATATACCACACCAAGTTGTTTTTTTTTTTTTTTTTTTTGTTTTTTTTTTTTTTTTTTTTTTAGGGGTTCTCCAACTTAAAACTTTAATCCTCCCCATACATCAAATTCCAGTTATTCCCCAAATTTTGGGCAATTCATTGACATGTGCTTACCTTGGAGAGGTTAAATCTTCCTTGGCTGCACTAATCTGGTATCCCTTTATTTCAAAGTTGTGCTTCTGAGATAATTTTTCAGCTTGCTCTGGTATTGTAAGAAGACTGAAAATTAAAGAAATATCAATCACCTTCAATCTATAAACCCAAGTTAAAGTTAGTCTTATTAATTCTATTATTCCAGTTTGCTCTTAGTAAAAGCAAATTATCTTTTCTTGTCTAGGTTAAGTTTCCTACATTATTTCCTTACATACCTATCCACTTATATTCAAGAAGTTTAACTATTTACTTTATTAATTCATACAGTACACAATCATTTAGGTGTCCTGTAGCTTGACTGCTAGCGCACTCAGTTCACACACTGAGGTCCAGAGATCGATCCTCAGTATGGGTGGAAACATTAGGACACGTTTCTTTAAAACACCTGCTGTCCATGTTCACCTATCAGTAAAATAGTTACACAAGTGTTAGCCAGCTGGTGTGGGTCACATCCTTGGAACAAAATTGGCTTTATTTGCCCGAAATGCTCTGCATAACAAGGGGCTCTGTATATAGAATGTCAGCTAGGTCTGTATACCTTGTACATGTACTTATAGAAAAAGATTATTATTAGTATTACCTATACACTTTCTTAATGCTGTACTAAAAAATTAACATTTGCCAATTTATCCAAAGTACAGTACATATTATCTTATTTCTATCTAAATGCTTTCAAAATACTTATTAATCATCTTTGGAAATAGTATATTGCATACTATTTTAGACTTATGTTTAAAATATGTGAAAGTGCAACTGCCATCAAAACTTTAAAAATTATCAATTTGGTTTTATAAGCAAACTGTTTATAAACACTCAAAAACAGGCTTCAATTACAAATATGAAAATTTTATTGAGATTTGTTCCCAACAAGTTCCACAGCTTAAAGCTTGCCTAAAACTGTAAATTGCAGGTAGCAACTACCCACATCCATAAGTACAACAAACCAGTTTACTCTAAACCAAAATTATATGCACGTTCATACTTCAACAAAATGTGAAATACCAAAAGTCACTAATTAACATGCTTGCTGGTACTGGATTTTTAAGCACCTTACTTTTATCATTTCCTCAATTTTTCCAGTACTTACTGTCTTTCTCCATTCATTTGCTGGTATTGATGAATGAGTAGAGATAAATAAAATTCAAAGACTATAATTCAAAGACTATATAACAAACATTTTTCTTTTTTTTTTTTTCAACAAACTGGCAGCATCCCACCAAGGCATGGTGGCCCAAAAAGAAAAACAAAAGTTTCTCTTTTTAAATTTAGTAATTTATACAGGAGAAGGGGTTACTAGCCCCTTGCTCCCGGCATTTTAGTCGCCTCTTACAACACGCATAGCTTACGGAGGAAGAATTCTGTTCCACTTCCCCATGGAGGTAAGAGGAAATAAAGAAGAACAAGAACTAGAAAGAAAATAGAAGAAAACCCAGAGGGGTGTGTATACATATGCTTGTACATGTATGTGTAGTGTGACCTAAGTGTAAGTAGAAGTAGAAGGATGTACCTGAAATCTTGCATGTTTATCAGACAGAAAAAAGACACCAGCAATCCTACCATCATATAAAACAATTACAATAACAAACATTGTCAAATCAAAAACTAAACAGATCACCCATAAAATACTAAGTTGCCCATGGCTTACTAACAGCATCCTAAGGTCCATCAATACAAAACATTAATATGAGAAACAACATAGAAGGGGCTTAATAACTAGACAATTTATCAAACACTATACGTCAGTTCCCACCAAATTAATCAGAAAGTTTAAGCTCTGTTCCACAAGGCACAGTACTCGCTCCCATTCTATTCCTCATCCTCATTTCTGACGGAGATGTAAGCCATAGCTGTCTTCCTTTGCGGAAGACACCTGGATTACCACGGCAGCGACCTCCATCGAAGACACTGAGATTCCAAGCGGACATCAACCAAATCTTCGAATGGGCCACTCAAAACAATATGAAGTTCAACAAGGGGAAATTTCAGCAACTCAGATATGGGAAACTTGAAGAAATTAAAAATGTGTCAGGGTATACCACAAATTCTAACCATACAATAGAGCGGAAAAGTAATGTGAAGGACCTGGGAGTGATAACGTCAGAGGATCTCGCCTTCAAGGACCACAACAGTGTATCTACCTCATCTGCTAGGAAAATGATAGGATGGATAATGAGAACCTTCAAAACTAGGGATGCCAAGCCCATGATGATTCTCTTCAAATCGCTTGTGCTCTCTAGGCTAGAATACTGTTGTACACTAACGGCCCCCTTCAAGGCTGGCGACATTGCAGACCTGGAGAGTATAAAAAGAACTTTCACAGCACACATAAGTACGATAAGGCACTTAAACTATTGGGAACGGTTGAAGGTCCTTGATCTGTATTCCCTCGAACGCGGGCGAGAGAGATACATGATAATATACACTTGGAAAGTCCTGGAGGGATTGGTACCAAACATGCACACAAAAATCACTCCCTATGAGAGCAAAAGACTCAGCAGGAGATGCAACATTGCCCCGATGAAAAGCAGGGGGCGCCACGAGTGCTTCAAGAGACAACACAATAAGTGTCCGGGGCCCCCAACTGTTCAATTGCCTCCCAGCATACATAAGGAAATTACAAATAGACCCTTGGCTGTCTTCAAGAAGGCACTGGACAGGCACCTAAAGTCAGTACCTGATCAGCCAGGCTGTGGTTTGTGTGTCAGCTTGCATGCGGCCAGCAGTAACAACCTAGTTGATCAGACCCTGGTCCACCATGAGGCCTGGTCTCAGACCAGGCCACGGGGGCATTGACCCCAAAACCCTCTCCAGGTAAACTCCAGGTAAACTATACTATTCAAATAGATTCACTGAAACGAGAGGAGACAAAGACCTTGTGGAATGCAAAGAGTATGTTACAATTTATTCAGCGTATCTCGCACTCCCATATAGGCTGCCTCCCAACCAGTGAACCAGATGCTAAGGCTTTAATGATTACAGTGGACCCCTGGATTACGTCATCGTCAGATTACATAATATTCGGAATAAGTAAAGTTTTTTCGTCAAGTACAGTGGACCCCCGGTTAACGATATTTTTTCACTCCAGAAGTATGTTCAAGTGCCAGTACTGACCGAATTTGTTCCCATAAGGAATATTGTGAAGTAGATTAGTCCATTTCAGACCCCCAAACATACACGTACAAACGCACTTACATAAATACACTTACATAATTGGTCGCATTCGGAGGTGATCGTTATGCGGGGGTCCACTGTATTCGTTTGGTGATAGTCAGTGAACTCGGTAATAGTACGTAATTCATCCCGAACGTGTTCTCAAGGTCCGAGCGGCCCGACACACCATTTACAGCCAGTGTGCCATTGTTTATCAGCCAGTGAAGACGATCCCACACATTCATACAATACATTTTGTATTATTCCATTCTTTTTAGTGCTTGTAACTATTAATAAGCCACCATGGGCCCAAAGAAAGCTTCTAGTGCCAGCCCTTTGGTAAAGAGGGCGAGAAACACTACAGAATTCAAGAAAGACATCATTGCAAAATATGAAAGTGGAGTACGTGTCACAGTGCTGGCCAGGTTGTATAACGAACTCCATACAACCATCGGTTCTATCGTGGCCAAGAAAAAGAAAATCAAGGAAGCTGCTGCGAAAGGTACGAAACAGAGATCACAAATGCTGGAAGATGTGGAGACTGTTATTGGTGTAGATCACCAAGAAACAATTATCAGGAGATAGTGTTATGCAGTCAACAATTTGTTTAAAGGCAAGGCAGTTGCATGACGATCGTGAAGAAAATGCCTGCAACAGGTGCTGATGTTAGTGAATTTAAGGCCAGCAAAGATTGGTTTGAGAGATTTCAGAAGCATAGGGGCATACACAGCGTGGCAAGGCATGATGAGGCTGCCAGTTCTGACAAAAATGCGACTGAAAAATATGCTCAGGAATTCAAGGGGTACATAGAGGCTAAACAATTCAAACCCAAGCAAGTGTTCAATTGTGATGAAACAGGCCTCTTTTGGAAGAAAATACCAAGGAGGGCCTACTTCACACAGGAGGAAAAGGTACTACCAGGACACAAGCCTATGAAAGACTGGCTAACTCTCATGTTCTGTAGTAATGCTAATGGGGATTTCAAAGTGAAGCCTTTACTGGTGTATCACTCTGAACATCCCAGAGTGTTCACAAAAAAGCGTCGCCAAGAGTAAATTGTGTGTGATATGGAAAGCAAACAGTAAGGCATGGGTCACGAGGGACATTTTCCTTGATTGGTTCAATGAAGTTTTTGGCCCCAGTGTGAAGAAATACCTCCTGGAAAATAAATCCTCCAGACTTGGAAGAGCAAATGGTGAAGGAGTTACGTTTCATCACAGTGAAGTTCTTGCCCCCTAATACCACTCCTCTCCTCCAGCCCATGGACCAGCAGGTCATTTCAAACTTCAAAGAACTGTACATCAAAGCAGTGTTTCAAAAGTGCTTTGAAGTGACCTCAGACACTGACCTGACCCTAAGAGAGCTCTGGAAAGATCACTTCAGTATCCTCAGTTGCATAAACCTTATAGGTAAGGCTTGGGAGGGAGTGACTTGCAGAACCTTGAACTCTGCTTGGAGAAAATTGTGGCCGCAATGTGTACAAGAGAGGGAGTTTGAAGGGTTTGGGGCTAACCCTGAGGAGCCTATGCCAGTTGTGGAATCTACTGTGGCATTGGGGAAGCCCATGGGGTTGGAGGTTAGTGGTTTCATCGTGGAAGACCACGATGAAGAGCTAATCACTAAAGAGCTGCAAAACCTTCACCTGCAACAGCAACAGACCGCAGCTCAGGAAATTGCTTCAGTGGAGGAGGAAGAGAGATGGAGGAAGGTGCCTTCTTCAAAGATTAAGGACATTTGTGCAAAGTGGACTGAGGTGCAAACATTTATGGTGTATGACTTTGTAAATGGTCCAATTCGGACCGAAACGTCGTCGTAAGTGCCTCTCTTCTATGCAGGTTATTTGTGTATCGTTCGTCACGGTATTGTACCTTTTTTTTATTTATGGATGAACTTCACCCTGACAAAGCTGTTGCAGGCTGTGTTGGCAACATGTACAATGACAATGTTGTGTCCCATTTTAGGGAAGTTTTAACCCTTTGAGGGTTGACAGGCCCTCTCCGAAACTCGTTCTCAGGGTCGGCCAAATTTAAAAAAAAAAAAAAAATTTCTCTTATGAAAAGATTCTCTATCTTTTCCCGATCATAAAGACACCAAAAGTTTGAAATTTGATGGAAAACTTACGGAATTATGCTCTCGCGAAGTTAGCGGTCTCGGCGATGTTTACGCAACGGCGATTTTGCCCACTTTGAGCCCCATTTTCGGCCAATTCCACTGTACTAGTCGATAAAAAACATGAATATTTCGCTAGAACTCCATTTTTTCTATCGAATGGGTGCAAGAAACCACCCATTAATGAAATTTAACTATCCAGTACAGTGGTCAGAATTTAGCAATTTTGCCAATTTCACACAAATTTCAAAAGATGCCAATTTCCGAATAGGGTCCAGAATAAACAAGAAAGACATTCCTGGCACTAAAATGACATTTCCTCTGGTCATTAGTCACGTCTCAAGGCCTCTGTTATATTCTTTTGCTTTCCACTTTGAATTTTTATTCTCACAAAAAATATAAGATTTACTGTTATGCAGACTACTGCATTAGTGTAAAAAATGGTATAAATATTATTGGCGCACTTGTGAAAGAATATTAGACTCGCCAGTTGACGTGTATTGGACGCTTGGCACGATTTGTTTACTTTTGAAATTTGGAAAAAATCGAACATTTCTGCTACTTTGAGCTTAATTTCAAGGTACCTTTCATTGTAAAACCAGTCAAAATCATCTCAATTTCTGGAATATGTCTTCCATTCTATAAAATGAGACCAAGAAAACTAGAATACAACAATAAATACCATACGAAAATACAGTGCAAAGTCGCTGTTTTATTCCAAAAAAACAGTCAGTTTTTTTTCTCATTATTCACTGTGTGCTGCAGGATTTTTTTTAGACTGTGCACACTGACCACATAGACCCATTCTTTCATATGAAGGCCTACCAGCTTTCTCCCACTAGATTTGAGGGCGCTAGAATTTAGGCGTACTAGTACGTCAAAAACCCTGGGTCGTAAGCCGTACTAGTACGTCCGAAACCCTCAAAGGGTTAAAGAAATGCCAGATACAGACCTCTCTGGAACACTCTTTTGAGTGACAGGGGTCCAGTGACTCAAGCTAGTCCTAGTGGCATTAAAAAACAAAGAAGGAAAGTAACCCCAGAAAAGAACTTGGTACCTGAAGTCATTATAGAGGGGCATTCCCCTTCCAAACAATAGTACCCCTCCATCCTCTCCCCTCTTCCCATCTCATCACTCATCAACAAGTCTTCAATAAAGGCAAGTGTCATTTTATTATTGTTTTATTATGCATGTCTTATTGTTTTCTGTGTAGGTAAATGTATATTTCAAGTAAAAAAATTATTTTTTTAATATTTTTGGGTGTCCGGAACAGATTAATTGGATTTCCATTATTTCTTATGGGGAAAATTAATTCAGAAATCATCAGATTCGGGTTTAGTCACTCTCTCTGGAACGGATTAATTACAAAAACCGGGGGTCCACTGTATTAGGGCACCTGTCATTAAATTAGTACCTTGGTTCATTATCCAATCACAGGCGAGCCCACCAAGTGTTGAGGCAATGTGGTTCACTTGCAGTCAGCATTTGCCAGACTTGCCTACCTGCTGGTTGAATATGATGCTCTCTCTGGCTTTTGCTTTTGCCATTCTGTCACAGTCATGTGGTACACTTACTATTCATAGTAATTTCTTTAGAACTCTATTTTTTCTATCAATTGAGTACAAGAAACTGCCCATTTACCAATTTCAACTACCCAATAAAGTGGTCAGAATCTGGCAATTTGGCCAAGTTCATGCAAATGAAAAAAGATGCCAATTTCAAAATAGGGTCCAGAATAAACAATGCAGACACTCTTGGCACTAAAATAACATATCTTCTGTTCATTAGTCACATCTCCAGGCCCCTCTTATATTAGTCTTGCTTTCTATTTTGATTTTTTATTCACACAAAAAATAGATTTACTGTTATACAGACTACTGCATTACTGTAAAAATGGTATAAATAATATCAGTGCACTAATGAAAGAATATTAGACTCCCCAGTTGACGTGTATTGGAAGTGTGGTGTGATAACGTTTCCGCTACTTTGAGCTCAATTTCAAGGTCGTTTTCATCGTGAAACTAATCAAAATCATCTCTATTTCTGTAATATGTTATCCATTCTATCAAATGAGACCAAGAAAATGAGAATACATGTACATGCATAAATACTATATGAAAATACACCTCAAAGTTGGCATTTTAATCCAAAAACACGGTCGGAGTTTTTTTTTTCTCATTATGCACCGCGTGCTGCAGGATTTTTTTTATACAGTGCACACTGACCACACAGACCCATTCTCTCACATGTGGGCCTACCAGCTTTCTCCCGCTTGATTTGAAGCCGCTATAATTATCGAGTATATATACGTCCGAAACAATGGCTTGTAAGACATATATATATACGGCTGAAACAGTCAAAGGGCTAAATGATTTCTTCTCAACCACAGAATTAAATTTCACCAGTAAAATTCCAGTCACCAATGCCTGAGCTAATGATTATCTGGACGGAAACTTCCCAACATCCCTCTATCTTACACCATCAGAGCCCACTGAAGTTACTATGATTATCGACTCTAAAAAACAAATCAGGAAATGTAACCCAAGTACCACCACTACTGTATAAACGAGCAGCTCAAATCCTTTCGCCCACTACTGCATTACTTTTCAACAAATCACTAGACACCAATACTTTCCTGGCATCATTCAAACTAGCAAGGATTACACCAATACATAAATGTGGTGACCCAACAAACAATTACAGGGCAATATCAAACTTGCCCTTACTTTCCAAAATCTTTGAGAAACTCGTACACAAAAGGTCATACTTCTTCTTAACATGCCAAAATATCCTTAACCCTTTCAGGGTCCGTGCCGTAGATCTACGGCTTTACGTTCAGGGTCCAAACTGTAGATCTACGCCATGAGCTCAGCTCACTCTGATAAGCTGTGAGCAGTAAATTTGGGCCTAGATATGAGAAAATACATCTATGTGGTATGTGTGCACCTCATAAAACATATCCTGCAGCACACAGTTCATAATGAGAGAAAAAAACTGAGACCATAATTTTCGATTAAAACAGCAACTTTGCAGTGTTTTTTCGTATGTTTTTTATAGTTGTATTTGTGATTTCTTGGTCTCATTTGATAGAATGGAAGATATGTTACAGGAATAGAGATGATTTTGATTGGTTTTAGTACTGAAAGTGGCTTGAAACTGAGCTCAAAGTAGCAGAAATGTTAAATTTTTGCAAATGTTCAAGAGTAAACAAATGACCATGTCTAATACACACCAGCTGGTGGGTCTAATATACGTTCACAAATGGGTTATTATTTATACATTTATTACAATATTGCATGACAGCAAATCTTCTGTTTTTTGGATTGAATAAAAATTCATTATGTGAATTAAAAATCAAAGTGTAATTCATTTGTAAAGCCTGAAAATGTAACTGATGAACAGAGGAAATGTTAGTTTAGTGCCAGGAATGCCTGCACTGTTTATTCTGGACCTATTTTGAAATTGAAATATTTTGAACTTTGCACTAAATTGGCCAAATTACAAATTTCCAATCACTATTTTGTAGTTGAAACAGATGAGTTGGCGATTTCTTGTGCTCAGTCAATAAAATAGAAGTACAGTGGACCCCCGGTTTACGATCACCTCCCAATGCGACCAATTATGTAAGTGTATTTATGTAAGTGCGTTTGTACGTGTATGTTTGGGGGTCTGATATGGACTAATCTAATTCACAATATTCCTTATGGGAACAAATTCGTTCAGTACTGGCACCTGAACATACTTCTGGAATGAAATAATATCGTAAACCGGGGGTCCACTGTAATACTAGTGAAATAGCTAAGAATTTGGTTGACTGCAATTAGGTAATTGACTTAAAATGGGAGTCAGAGTCGGCAAAATTGCTGACGAGTAAATATTGCTGACACATCAAAATTCACGAGAGCATAATTTCGTCAATTTTCCATCAAATTTCGTACTTTTTGTTTTATTACCTTCAGAAAAAGATTCTCTACCATTTCACAAGAAAAAAATAACAAAATTATTTTTTGAAAATTCTTGGACAGTGGTGTGCACTTTGAAATTTGGCCTCTGGACCCTGAAAGGGTTAACATCTGCCAGTTTGGATTCAGGAGAAACAAAAGTACAAATGATGCAATAATAAAAATGCTAGACCTACTTTGCACAGCACTGGAAAAAAATGAATACCTGCTTGGACTCTATCGACCTTAAGAAAGCTCTTGATACAGTAGATCACAGCATCCTACTCCTTGAGCTTGATCATTACAGTATAAGAGGCCATGCACTTGCATTTATCAAGTCCTACCTTACTAATAGAAGGCAATACATCTCTGTCAAGGGCACAATCTCCTCAACAAGACCCCTGGACACTGGTGTAACACAGGGTAGTATTCTCGGCCCCCTCTTTTTCCTTTTATACATCAATGATCTTCCCAGCATTTCACAACAACTTACGCCTATTCTCTTTGCTAACATGACTTTTGTCATCTCCCACCTAAATCTAGCCTCACTCAACATTAGTGTTAACGAAAAACTCACAAAAATACCAACCTGGATGATC
Source organism: Cherax quadricarinatus (assembly GCF_038502225.1). Taxonomy (NCBI): domain Eukaryota; kingdom Metazoa; phylum Arthropoda; class Malacostraca; order Decapoda; family Parastacidae; genus Cherax; species Cherax quadricarinatus. The sequence goes on from NC_091317.1 coordinate 13,654,093, forward strand.
GTCAAAAAACTTGCACTTAATGTAGACAAAACCTTTTACATTTTGTTTGGGAGTAGAGCAAGCGAGATCTAACTAAACATTATGCTGAACACCACCCTTATTGCTAAACATAATGAAGGAAAATTCCTGGGTCTACACCTTGATAATAACCTGAAATTCAACACCCATATCCAACACAAAGAAAAGTTTCTAAAACAGTTGGCATTCTCTCAAAGATACGTTACCATGTACCACAAACAGCACTTCTTACACTATACTATTCGCTGATCTACCCATACCTCACCTATGCTACTTGTGCCTGGGGTTCCACAACGAAAAAACACCTAAAAATCAATAACAATAAAAAGCCGCAGTGCGAATGATCACATAATCCACTGCTAAACAACACCTCCCTCCCCTCTTCAAAGACTTAAACCTACACACCATATAAAACATTCACTCATACTAATGTGAAACTTACATTTATAGAACAATCAATCCTAATATAAATCCCGACCCGAAACGCTTTCTTGACAGTTGCAATAGGACTAAGACACTACTAGTAGCAAAAACTTCTACGACATTCCCAGTGTCAGGCCAAATCTTTTCAAAAACTCACTGTACATAAAAAAGTCCAAAATCTGGAATTCCTTGCCAGAAATCTCCATAACCACTCGCTCAGCTAGCATTTTTAAAACTACAGTTAACCCCTTAACTGTCACAACCCCAAATCCTGAGGTGTCTCCTGGTGTCGCAAAATTACCGAGAAAATTTTTTTTTTCTTATGAAATAATAGAATCTTTTCCCAATTGTAATGACACCAAAAGAACGAAATTTGAAGGAAAACTGATGGAATTACGCTCTCACAAAGTTAGCGACCTCGGCAATATTTATGAATCGGTGATTTCGCCCACTTTGAGCCCTATTTTCGGCTAATTCCATTGATCCAGTCAACCAAACTCATAGCTATTTCTTTAGAATTCCATTTTTTCTATCGATTGAATACAAGAAACTGCCCATTTACCAATTTCAACTACCCAATAATGTGGGTAGAAATTTGCAATTTGACCAATTTCACGAAAATTAAAAAATATGACAATTTCAAAATAGGGTCCAGAATGAACAATGCAGACATTCCTGGCTCTAAAATAACATTTTCTTTATTCATCAGTCATGTCTTCAGGCCCCTCTGATATTACTCTTTCTATTTTGAATTTTTATTCAAACAAAAAATAGAAGATTTATCATTATACAGACTACTGCAATATTGTAATAATTGTATAAATAATGTCAACCCATTCATGACTGCATATTAGAATGGCTACTTGGACTATTGGAAAATAACATCATTTGTTTACTTTTGAACATCAGCAAAAATCAAACATTTCCCCTACTTTGAGCTCCATTTCAAGGTTCTTTTCATAGTAAAACTAAACAAAATCTATTTCTATAATATGTTTTCCATTCTATCAAATGAGACCAAGAAAACGAGAATACATCCATAAATACTATACGAAAATAGACCACAAGGTCAGCATTTTAATTAAAAAAAACAGTTTATTTTAATTAAAATGCTGACTGGAGTTGTTTTTTTTCTCATGCACTGCGTGCTGCAGGATTTTATATGGTGCACACTGACCACACAGACCCATTCTCTCACATGTGTGTCTACCAGCTTTCTCCTGCTTGATTTGAAGCCACTAGAATTTATGAGTATGTATACATCAAAAACGGTGGCTCGTAAGACGTATATATACGACCGAAACACTCAAAGGGTTAAAAAAACACCTTATCTCTTTAACCTATCCCAGCCCATCATAAATACATATGTAAAAACGATACATGCATTTGCTCAATATCATGAACAAGGGCAAAACCCTCTCATCGATATATACTTACTCTCAATATCTGTACGTATTCATCTTAAATGTTAATCACTACATTGTGGCTGTCTAAGGTTAATAATCAAAATTGTACGTCTTCTCTACAAGATTTAAGCCATATAGCATGACCTAACTGAATACTCAATTCTCTTGTATTCATTGTAATTCATCTAATGACAATATGTACCATTATTGCCTTTTAGTCTAAGGTTAATTTTAAGTTTGCCCAAAATGCTCTGCATAAAAAGGGGCTTTTGGCATGTGCACTGAATTATATTCCTTTCTATAAACATGTATCATGTCAAAATATTATTATTCTATATTTTTTATAAAATGTTAATGTCTTAAAATTACCTTTCGCCTTTAGTATAGCACAAAATTGTGATGCACATACATATAGTAAACCCTAGGATATTAAAATAGTACCTCTATGTACCTGGAGGGAGTTCCAGGGGTCAATGGCCCCATGGCCCACTCAGTGACCAGGCCTCCTGATGGACCAGGGCCTGATCAACAAGGCTGTTACTGTCTCATTTATTTTCAATGTTTATTTCAATATATATGTATCTGTAAATTGTGTGTAGCTTACTATACTAAGTATACATAAGAGCACTGGTGCTTTTTCTGCAACTTTCATTATTCTGATTAATGGAGAATCCCTCCCCCCTCCTCTATTAATCATTACATTTAGGCCAAAAATTATTTGGCTATTATCACTATAAATATCTTAGTCTGTACATAATTTATATGTTGTAATACACATTTTTATACAATGAACAATGGTCTGACTGAAAACAGTATCATTTACTTGTGTAATATATTGAGAAAATAAAATAAATACGCCAGTCTTACGGGACTTCGCCTCCATAGAGAATCCTTTTGACTTCCTTCAGCTCCTGCTCAGGGATGTGGGTTTCCAGACATTGTTCCAAACTTACAAACTCACTCGACATGATTGCAGTTAAATCTGAAAGAAATGTCACAAACATTAAACCTAAATATTTATTTTTACCAAACTGTGTCCCCCACTAAGGTTGGATAACCCAGACGTTGAAATGCATTTCCCCATCATTCAAGTTTTCTTGACTGAGGGCCACAGACATGACAGTGTTTGTGTTTCTTGGATTATCCACGGTTAACCCTTCATGGTTAATAATCTAATTAGTCGTGCTTTTGAGCTACAAGTTGGCCGGCCTGTAATGACTGCATTCAATTGCCTGCAACTGTCATTCAATTCACCAATAGCCTACAATTATACCACACATGATTATCCAGTCAAGCGAGACTGGAACAATCTACAGTGGCAGTCCTAACTATACAATGTAACTATAAACTGGTTGTGCAGAAAAAGACAATTTTTATTAAGCCACTCGTACACAAGTTATACTTATATTTTTGTGACTGAATTCACGTCTGCATACACAACTCATTAAGACTAAACAGACAAATAAGTAAAAAGTTTATTACTACTGTAACTTTCTTAGCTATCAAAACTTTGGGGTCCAGGTCCTGGACCCATCATGTGCCTCTCATCTTTAAACAGCCACCCACATGATAGAAAAAAAACAGCCACCCACATGATAGGTATGTGGTGCATAATAAAGTTATAAACCAAGTTTCCAATATATGTTATCAGCCGATTTATTGACTCTGTAATATACAATACTGCAGATTAATTTCGGTAAAATAATGGAAGAGTGAAGATTTTATCCTGTTACTGACCTAAAATAATGATATATATTTAGTCAAATGCTTATCATATACTATACATGCCACCAATAATGTAATGATTAATAAAAATTAGCAAAATGACGAAGGTTCAAAATAACAGTGAAAAGTATACAAATATGTGCTCTCGTAATTTAAAGATCAGTATAATATATGCATTAATGTATGACAATAGTACTCCTTAAGAACTCTTAATACAAAAACAAACAAATCACATCAAACAAACAACAAACCTAAGAAAATCAGGCTGGACCCACCCAGCCCGTCCTTACCTAAATCAAAACTGAATTAAACCACTAACTAAAATTTAAACCGCTATTCCCTATTCTTATTGGACTTAAAATGATGATATATATAACTGTAACTGACTGTCAGTTTAAATTAACAAGAAGGCAATGTATATTACCTGAGAGAGACGGGAGAACAGCAGACAACCTTCCTCACCAGCGTGACGAGCACTACTGCTGTGCTGCTCCTCCTCCTCCTCATCTCTGTTCTTCTCACATCATCGCTCAGCTTTTCAAATTGAACAATAATAATAACATAATAGTAATATATTTATTTACTACAAGTACATGTACAAGGTATACAGTCGTGGCTGACATCAATGACATACTACTATATAGAAAGCCGCTTCTTATGCTGACCATTTCAGGCAAATTAAGTCAGTGTCCCAGGATGCGACCCACACCAGTCCACTAACACCCAGGTACCCATTACTCATGGGTGAACAAGGACAGCAGGTGTCATATGGAAACACGTCCCTTATGTCTTAAGTCGTACCCTGAGCCGAGTTCAATCACTCTTCGGTTTTCTTGTGTCTGGTTTTACCCCTCAAGGAAGGTTCCTTGATGTTGGTGAGGGGCTCTTGATTTAGGGAATTGGATCTGTGCTCCAGTTCCCCGAATTAAGCCTGAATGCCTTCCACATCCCCCCCCCAAGGCGCTGTATAATCCTCCGGGTTTAGCCCTTCCCCCTTGATTATAATAATAATAATAATCTTGTGTCTGGCAGTATTTTTCTGCCTTTCAATGTCATTTAATTTAGACGCGATTAAACACTTACAGTATTTACAAAAACATTTTGTGGCATCGGCCTAAACTTTACTTAATTATTATTATAATCAAGGAGAAGCGCTAAACCCGTAAAATTATACAGCGCCTATTGGGGAGAAGGATGTGGAAGGTATTCAGGCTTAATTTAGGGAACTGGAACACAGATCCAATTCCCTATATCATGAGCCCCTCACCAGCGTCAAGGAACCTCCCTTGAGGGAAACTTAATACCGACCAGTTACTCAAAATTAATCCCCCCCCCCAAAAAAAAAAACTAAATAAATTGAAACTGCTCTACTATTTGATCATTTACTTCAAACTTAAAATTGTTTCAATTTCATTATTTCAAACAATATATATATATATATATATATATATATATATATATATATATATATATATATATATATATATATATATATATATATATATATATATAGAGAGAGAGAGAGAGAGAGAGAGAGAGAGAGAGAGAGAGCTGGCTGGATGGCGAAACGTCTACGGTGGGGATGCCCGGGTGTTGTGCATGTGTCATTTCATCCTGTCGGTATTATATACAATTCTTGTACTACTACTACTACTACTACTACTACTACCTCCACCTCTTCCTGCCTATATATATAGCCGTCCTGCTCCACCTCTGTTAGTGTGACTTTGTCAATGGTCCAAGTCGGACCGAAACGTCGTCGTAAGCTTCTCTCTTTTATGTGCGGGTTATTTGTGTATGTAGAGAGAGAGAGAGAGATAGATAGATAGATATAGATTGATAGATAGATAGAAAAATTTTAGATTGCAAAAAAGATATAAATTAATCAAAAAGTGTTAAATTAGCAGCAAAACGCAGGATATACACAGACTGAGCTAAACATTAACAAACAAATGCAAGTCGAGGAACAACAATTTGGCAACATGACGCTTGTGGCGGGAGGTCCTCCACTCAGTTACCATCTTTCTCCATGATCTGTCCCTGTAATGACAATACAGCAAATTAATTACCAGAAAGCAGTAATAAGAAAATCAGCATTTGTTTCTAGTATGATCATTAGGAATTTATTGAAGATAAAAACTTAAATTTGATGTTGAACAGTGATGAATTATTTGCTGTATCATACAGATGTAACTCTCGGTCTTTTTTTTTTTACTGGTATGGCTGCTACTTGTGGTATCTGATCTGTTGTTACTATGTGGAACTCAGTCCCTGGACCCGTTACTTCTTTTTTGACTACCACCTGCATAGTTAACAGTAATATAAAACTTCTACACTGAGATTAATTCACTTGTCTGCACTCATCTACAATTATGAGATTTATGTTAGCACAATGTTACGTCCCCATTGGAAATAAATTACTATGACTTTTTTTGGGGTTATCCTAGGTAATTTACACTATGTATGATAATAGTACTTATGTGTACCTGTACCTAAATAAACTTACTTCTGTCAGCTAATTCTGATATCGTAAAAGCTTTTCTATTATTCATTGTGAAAAATCCTTTAAATGGGGCTCCTCGATGCTTGTGAAGGTTCTTGATCCAGAGAATAGAAGTTAGCCTTCCCTTCATTAGATTACATTTTAATCAATGGAAATAAGCCACTCTGTCTGACTTTTTTGGGTTATCCTAGGTTCTCTACACATATGCTGCTATGTATGATAATTCTATGTAACTGTATTTGTGTATACCTGAATAAACTTACTTACTTACTTACTTGCCCAGTTGTCTATGACTATTCTGGACCAAGTTAACGCCTTACGTCTGAATATAATGATCTTTAATAATATATCTTTATTTCTACCAGTACATGTACAAGGTATACAGTCCTAGCTGACATCAATAACATACTACTATATAGAAAGCCGCTTGTTATGCAGAGCATTTCGGGCAAATTTTTGTCATTTTGTCCCAGGATGCGACTCACACCAGTCGACTAACACCCAGGCACCTATTTTACTGATAGGTGAACAAGGACAACAGGTGTCTTAAGGAGACACGTCCTAATGTTTTCCAGACGTACCGGGGATTCGATCTCCGGACCTCAGTGTGTGAGGTATCTGTGCAAATTAAGTTTATTCTCTATAAGGGTTACAATGTGGGGGTTTACAGGTTTTGGGTATTGTGTGGTTTACATGTTATAAAATACTAATTACAGAGGGGGGCCACTAGGACACCTAGCATGACTAGGCATTTCGGGCAGGCTTAGATTAATTCTTAACATTAAATCCTTACAGATTATGGTATTAAGGCTAAGTGACTACATCATAATTTGTGAGTTTAGCAATGTGAATGCTTTTGTTTTGGCACAATACAAAGTGTCTATATTGGAGTATCATAAGCAAACTTATGACTTGTTAGGATTCATTATTTTAAGATTAAGATTAGTATTTCTGTGTTTATAGTCAGTGGGTGAGTGAGTGTAATTGTGAACCACCAGGTGGTTATCATGTAATTAGTTGTCGGGGTGTATCAGGGAGATAAGACGTTTTCTAACTGTATATTTGAAAGTGATGAATGCGTCAGCAATTCTCGAGTTTTCAGGTAGGGTGTTCCAGATTTTAGGTCCTTTGAAATACATTGAATTTTTGTAAAGGTTTAGTCGGACACGGGGAATGTCATAGAGATGTTTGTGTCTGGTGTTATGCCTGTGGATCCTGTCACAACTATCAAGAAAGCGTTTTAGGTCAAGGATAATATTGGAATTTAAGGTCATATAGATATAGATTGCACAGTAGTAAATGTGGATGCTCTGAACAGGGAGTAAGTTTAGATCTATGAAGAGTGGGGGTGTGTTGCCTGGGATGGGATTTAGTGATTATTCTTACTGCGGCTTTTTGTTGGGTTATTATTGGCTTTAGGTGTGTTGCTGCAGTTGAACCCCAAGCACAAATAGCATAGGTGAGGTATGGATATATAAGCGAATGCTATAGTGTAAAAAAACAATGGTTATAAATGACCATAATTTTTAAAGGGGTGGACCGGTAAGCCAGCGGAAGGCCTCGGTCAGATGACCAAAAGCTCCAAAGGCGGGTCATCATCTGACTAAGACCCGCGTCAGGAAACATTTGTCCTGTTTCCTGACGAACCTTACCTAACCTAACCTGCTATAGTGTGAGAAGGGCAGTTTGCGGCACGTAGTATCGTATCTTGGAGAGGATCCCAACCGTTTTGGATACTTTTTTTGTTATGTGTTGGATATGGGTGCTGAAATTTAGGTTGCTGTCGAGGGATAGGCCAAGGAATTTGCCCTCATTATGTCTGGCAATTAGAGTGTTGTTGATCTGAATGTTAAGTTGCGCAACATCTGCTCTGCTACCAAACATAATATAGTAGGTTTTTTTCAGTGTTAAGTGTAAGTTTATTGGCTGTCATCCAAGTCGATATTTTGAGCAGCTCCTCGTTAACAATGGTGTTGAGGGTGGCAAGATTAGGGTGGGAGATGACATAAGTCGTGTCGTCAGCAAAGCGAATGGGTTTCAGGTGTTGGGATATGTTTGGGAGATCATTGATTTATTTATTTTTTTTATTTATTATAAATTTGAGCACACATACAGAGGTACAAAAAAATACAGATAAGAGCAGCATGCCAAAGCCACTTATACTATGCATAGCATTACGGGCTGGCTTAAAATTAACTTAAGATTAACTAAGCAATGATGAAGTCAGTGATAAAACATTAATGTAAACAGATTACTATAAAGCACAAGTGAGTATTACAAAGACAGGTCATATGGTTGCATTCAGTCATATGAAGGATTCTGTTAGGTAGTGTATTTAAAAAAATAATAAAGTTAGATTCGGTTTTAGGTTTAACATTTATGTGATATAATTGTGAGAAACATTTAAGATATACAATTTATAAGGTTCAGTTATTCAGTATTTATTTGGTTTTGGGTGAGTAAGTGATCTTTGAGTAGAGACTTGAATTTATAAACAGGTAGTGTTTCTTTTATATTTACAGGTAATGAATTCCAGATTTTAGGGCCTTTTATGTGCATTGAGTTTTTGCATAGTGTGAGATGAACACGAGGAACATCAAAGAGTGATCTGTGCCTTGTGTTATGGTCATGTGTTCTGTTGAGGTTGGCAAGGAGATGTTTGAGGGGAGGGTTAATATCAGAGTTAAGTGTTCTATGTATGTAATAGGTGCAGTAATAAGTATGGATGTTTTGTATGGTGAGTAGGTTTAGTGTATTGAATATTGGTGGAGTGTGCTGCCTGTAGTGAGAATTTGTTATCATTCTAACTGGAAGGGCAGGGGTCCAAGGGCACTCCCTGCGGAACTCCAGTATCAAGTGGCCGTATTAATGAGGCTATGTCTTTAATGGTGACATACTGATACCTATTAGAAAGGTAGGATTTGAAATATGCAAGCGCATGGCCCCTTATACCATAGTGGTCAAGTTTGTGGAGTAGGATGCCGTGGTCTACTGTGTCAAACGCTTTTCTTAGGTCAATAAAAATTCCTAGCGGATATTCCTTATTTTCCAATGCTGTGTAAAACAGGTCTAGCATTTTTACAATTGCATCATTAGTGCTTTTATTTTTCCTGAATCCAAATTGGCAGGGGTTGAGTATGTTTTGTGACGTTATAAATGAATATAGTCTCCTGTGCACGAGTTTCTCGAAGATTTTGGATAGCAATGGTAAGTTTGATATTGGCCTATAGTTGTTTACATCTGTAGGGTCACCACCTTTATGTATTGGTGTAAAGGAATTGGTGTAAAGGAATTTATATTACTATATAAATAATGTGTTCCGATACATAAATAAGTTAATTATAGCCACAATGTGGTTTGTTTTATTTTGATAATTTAAAAATGGTTATAACTACGACCATAATTTTTAAAGAGGTGGACCGGTAAGCCAGGGAAAGGCCTCGGTCAGATGACCGAAAGCTCCAATGGCGAAAAGTAATAGCACCCGTCTACTACCTACTATGTACTCTCTTTTCGTGGCTCTCTACCTCCTCGTTCTACTTTTCTTCACCTCTTCCTAGCCTGTCATGTCATATCTACCGGCAGGGAAATTCGGCAGGAATGACTGACTCTGCGTAATAAGCACAACATATATGCACTGAGAGGTGCAAATACGGAAGTATGTCAGTATACATAAGTTTATTTAGGTACACGTACACTTAAGCACAATTATGATACATAGTAACATATGTGCAAATTACAATAGCAGTTTAATGTTTGGGTCCCTATTTTTGGGATTAAATTAATTCATGAGGAGAGCTAAACCCATATGAGTCATACATGGTAACATAAGACGGAAAAGAGATGGATGGGCAAACTGCATTTTCTTGGACAATAAGGTTTTTGATCAAGTACTGCATAAGGGACTGGACAAAAGCTAGAGGAGCAGGCAAAAACTAAAGGAAAATAGTATAGTGACTAACGCATTGTGTGCATCCCTTGATATATTTTTTTGAGATCAGATAACCGGTGTGTACAACTCTTTTATACACAACATTTAATACATCTTGCTGGTCTGGAGTTTTTGTACTGATGATATTTTATCTAGGACATGACTACCACCAAGCCTAGAGTTTCTACACATTTAATAACAAAAAAGGCACAATACCGTGACTGGAACGATACACAAATAACCTGCACATACAGGAGAGGAGCTTTCGACGGCGTTTCGGTCCGACTTGGACCGAAACGTCGTCGTAAGCTCCTCTCTTCTACACATTTACATTGCAATATTTGCAGCAAGAACTGTTTACATAATACACCCATCACGTAACATGGTACAACACCACTATGAGAAGACAATTGCCAAATTATCTATATTTTATGCTGGAAATGCGTACATAACTTGAGATATTAATATCATGTATAACACTGAAGCTTGGTGAAGCTCAAAAGTAACAGACCAGCAGTAGTGCCTTTAATATTTGGATACCATGGGAAAACTTAAATAAAATCAGACTACATGAACTAATGCTGTCTGAGAGCATTAAGTCACCATGGCAACATCTCTGCCAACTCTCTCTCGTGTTATATCAGGACCCTGTTTGTTTATTTTCTACATTTGGACCATGGGTTGGTAGATAAAATAACTGACATGAATAAACTACTTTATAGAAAGTCCCAATTATAACAAGAGCTAATTTTTGTCCACCTAACATCTCCTCACGAAGCTTTTCATTTATCAATGTAAAAAATTCTATATTAATCCCTTAACAAAAGAAGTAGTTATCTTAATACTGTATGACAACTGAGACTTGTCCCACCGGGGGCCCCACCAGGAGTACCCACATGGGCAGGGACGAGCCCTCGGGTTCGTCTTTGCTGGTTGTCAAGGGGTAGAACAGTAAGTTTATTCAGGCATACACAAATACAGTTACATAGATTATCATACATAGCAGCATATGTGTAGAGAACCTGGGATAACCCAAAAAAGTCAGACAGTGACTTATTTCCATTGGGGTCCTTTTACCTTATTATTATAATATAAAGGTTATAATATTTTCTTATTATTCTATAATGAAGATAACATCTTATTATTATACTAAAACGACTATCTACTACACGAGGGTCATTAAGACTATCTACAATACGAGGGTCATTACTAGGAATAAGGTAAAATTACACGTGTGTTAGCTAAAAAAAATAAAAAATCATTCCCCTCCTTTTCTGTAGCTACATTCATCAGACACCTTTTGGCACTCTTCTTGAACTGGTTCATGCTATGACTGGCTTTGACATGTGCGGGCAGTCTGTTCCATTCCTTTATTGCTGTACAATAAAAGGTGTTTGAAGCCTGGCCACTGACTGTGGGTACTACAAAGTTGTGTTCTCTCCCCCTAGTACTATGATTGCTTTGGTTCCCAACCTTGACAAAATTGGTAGCAAGATTTTATAAACATGATTTAGCTTCAGTTGTTTCACTTTATCTTCAACATTCAGCATATCCAGCTGCTGTAATTCATCCTGGCCTACATGCTTTCTTGGACCCAGGTCCAGAATGAATCTTACAATTTTGTTCTAAGATAAGATAAGATAAGATTTCGTTCGGATTTTTAACCCCGGAGGGTTAGCCACCCAGGATAACCCAAGAAAGTCAGTGCGTCATCGAGGACTGTCTAACTTATTTCCATTGGGGTCCTTAATCTTGTCCCCCAGGATGCGACCCACACCAGTCGACTAACACCCAGGTACCTATTTGCTGCTAGGTGAACAGGACAACAGGTGTAAGGAAACGTGTCGAAATGTTTCCACCCGCCGGGAATCGAACCCGGGCCCTCCGTGCAGACAAGGACTAGGAAAGGCTACAACTGAATCTGGACAGGCTGTAGGCTTGGTCTGACAAAAGGCTCCTGGAATTTAACCACACCAAGGGAAAAGTTACGAAGCTTGGGGAAATACAAAGGAGCCTGCAGACGGAGTACATGCTACGGGGTCAAAGGCTGCAAACCTCACACAAGGAAAAAGATCTTGGGGTGTCATGCTGAGCACATCTCCTGAAGTGCACATCAACCAAATAACTGCTGCAGCTTATGGGCGCCTGGCAAACCTAAGAACAGCGTTTCGACACCTAAGTAAGGAATCACTGAAGACACTATATACCGTCTATGTCAGACCCATACTAGAGTACGCAGTACCAGTGTAGAATCCACACCTGGTCATGCACGTCAAGAAATTAGAGAAAATACAAAGGTTTACAACAAGACTGGTCCCGGAGCTAAGAGGTATGTCGTATGAGAAGAGGTTAAGGGAAATCAGGATGACTACACTAGAGGACAGGGGGGATATAACATAAAAATACCGAGAGGAATTGAAAAGATGGATAGAGACATAATGTTTCAAAGATGGGACACAGCAACATGGGGTCACACCTGGAAGTTGAAAACTAAGGTGAGTCACAGGGATATTAGCAAGTATTCTTCGGTCATAAGAATTCTCGGGAAGTGGAACTATCTGGAGAGCGATGTAGTGGAGGCAGGATCCATACATAGTTTTAAGAAGAGGATAAAGCTCATGGAGCAGGGAGATAGCGGTCCTAGTAAAGACAAGCGGAGAGGCGAGGCCAGTTATGAATCGACCCCTGCAACCATAATTTGGTGAGTACACAAACACACACAGGAACTGACAATTGACCCCTGCAACCATATATTGGTGAGTACACACACACAGATGACAGAGAAAATCACTTAAGATATTGAGCCTAGTGCTGTTTTTTTACATTGATTTGGGAACACTGAAACTGTTGGGATAATAATGACCATGGGCAGTCCCTGGACCCATTATGTACTTCTGTAATCCTTTGACTACCAGCCACATGATGGGTATGGGTGCATAATAAAGATATTAAACTAACATGGGGAATGGGAGGCAATCAGGTTCAATTCAAGGGGAGGTCAGGTCCGTTTCTTGGATCAAGAGCCCCTCACCGGAATCAAGAAACCTGCCTTTATGGGGAGGGTTATATAAACCTACCAGAAAAAAACTTGTGAAGGCACCAATGTTAGTACAAGTGATGTAGATAGAAAAGAATCAGAAAAATACGCACCAGTAGGGAATGCAGCCATAAGAAACCAAGGCAAACAGAAATCAAAATTGTGCAAATTCTATCCTTAGGTATCTGCAGACATGGAATATCTGGAAACAGGGAGGACGTGCAACTTTGACCACCCCAGAAAATGCAGTGCCCGTATGACAACACGAAAATGCAACCTTTCTTCCTGTAATTTTTTCCACCCTGAAATGTGTCGCTCTTCAGTTCGGGGAAGACAATGCCTAAACTTATGTTGTCAGGCACACCACCTTAAGGGGACAAGAAAATACAGAACATCTATATCATTGAAAAACCTGGGTAGCCACAACCACTCCAGGGAGAGAAGCTTTTTAGTGCCAGGAAAAAAAACAAAAAGCTGGCAGGAAATGACAGAAATCGTACAAGAACTCTGATTACTTCTGGAGCGGAGTCACAGTCAGTGGCCTCCACTCCAAAACAAGACATTAATGCTAGGAAAAAAATAGGTTCCCCCACATACCATCAATATGACGACATTCATCTTTGCAAATATACAGGGACTAAAGCCAGCAACAAACAAAATACTTTTCATCGGTGGACTGCTTACAGAGTCAAACGCATTGTTCATGGTTTTCACAGATACCCACATAAAGGATCATGATGACAATGAAATATGGATCCCAGGTTATAACTTATACAGATGCGACGGAGCGAACAGACAAAAAGGAGGGGAGGGGAGGGAGGGTTGGCCTGTATGTCATAAAGTCACTGATATGCACGGAACTACTAAACATCTTAAATGATGTTAATGTTTTGGCAGTAAAAACTGAGAACTAAAACCTTGTCGTTGTGGTTGTATACTAGCGTCCGGATGCAACTTCCCAACAGCTCCAGGAACAGCTTTTGAAAATTTATCACTGCCTGGAAAATATTCCAGCTCCTGCCCCGAATATTTTGCTCCTGGGGAATTTCAACCTAAAACACCTAAAATGGAGGAATGTAGCAAATAATGCTACATTCCTCCTCCTGAGGAGGCAGCTCAGATGAATATTCTCACACACACGAGCTATTAAATCTCTGCACCAAATTCACCTTAAACCAGCAAATAGGTCTTCAGATGCATGATAGAACTGATAAACTGGCTAAGCTGTATGCTTTCAAAGAGGAGGTAGATTACAATCTTGGCTTGTCAGGTAGTAGTCTGAGAACAATAATACGAAAAGAACTTCAATTGAACTTTATTGACTTGAGACTCAGGGAGATTGACACTAGTCAGTCCATCTACCATCATTCTATCATGCAGGAGGAGTCACATGTCTATGGTGCATCCAACAAAATAAGCAGACTCTTGGATGTCACTACCGCCCGGCTCCGGCTGGGTTACAAGTATCTTTGGCAGGTTAAATCACCATCACCAGATGTAGACCAAACGAAATGTAAACTTTGCCAGATGGACTATTGTCACACCTTGCGTCATTGTGTACTGGAGTGCGATAAAATTAATGAATTTAGAGACAACTCACTCAGAAATGTTCAAGAAATGTCAAAGTATTTTATCCACAGTGGTATATTACAGACCATTCTGGAGAAATACCCTGACTTTGCTAGCTGTAAATAATGCATTACCACGTGTGTGTGTGTGTGTGTGTGTGTGTGTGTGTGTGTGTGTGTGTGTGTGTGTGTGTGTGTGTGTGTGTGTGTGTGTGTGTGTGTGTGTGTGTGTGTGTGTGTGTGTGTGTGTACTCACCTAGTTATACTCACCTCGATGAGGTTGCAGGGGTCGAGTCAAAGCTCTTGGCCCCGCCTCTTCACTGGTCGCTACTAGGTCATTCTCCCTGAACCGTGAGCTTTATCATACCTCTGCTTAAAGCAGAGATAAAACGGAGATAAAACACCTCAATTACTGGGAGCGCTTGGGGTTTCTAAACCTGTATTCCCTGGAACGCAGGAGGGAGAGATACATGATTATATACACCTGGAAAATCCTAGAGGGACTAGTACCGAACTTGCACACGAAAATCACTCACTACGAAAGCAAAAGACTTGGCAGACGATGCACCATCCCCCCAATGAAAAGCAGGGGTGTCACTAGCACGTTAAGAGACCATACAATAAGTGTCAGGGGCCCGAGACTGTTCAACTGCCTCCCAGCACACATAAGGGGGATTACCAACAGACCCCTGGCAGTCTTCAAGCTGGCACTGGACAAGCACCTAAAGACAGTTCCTGATCAGCCGGGCTGTGGCTCGTACGTTGGTTTGCGTGCAGCCAGCAGCAACAGCCTGGTTGATCAGGCGCTGATCCACCAGGAGGCCTGGTCACAGACCGGGCCGCGGGGGCGTTGACCCCCGAAACTCTCTCCAGGTAAACTCCAGGTATGTATGGATCCTGCCTCCACTACATCGCTTCCCAAACTATTCCACTTCCTGACTACTCTGTGGCTGAAGAAATACTTCCTAATATCCCTGTGATTCATCTGTGTCTTCAACTTCCAACTGTGTTCCCTTGTTGCTGTGTCCCATCTCTGGAAAATCCTGTCTTTGTCCACCTTGTCAATTCCTTTCAGTATTTTGTATGTCGTTATCATGTCCCCCCTATCTCTCCTTTCCTCCAGTGTCGTCAGGTTGATTTCCCTTAACCTCTCCTCGTAGGACATACCTCTTAGCTCTGGGACTAGTCTTGTTGCAAACCTTTGCACTTTCTCTAGTTTCTTTACGTGCTTGGCTAGGTGTGGGTTCTAAACTGGTGCCGCATACTCCAATATGGGCCTAACGTACACGGTGTACAGGGTCCTGAACGATTCCTATTAAGATGTCGGAATGCTGTTCTGAGGTTTGCTAGGCGCCCATATGCTGCAGCAGTTATTTGGTTGATGTGCGCTTCAGGAGATGTGCCTGGTGTTATACTCACCCTAAGATCTTTTTCCTTGAGTGAGGTTTGTAGTCTCTGGCCCCCTAGACTGTACTCCGTCTGCGTCTTCTTTGCCCTTCCCCAATCTTCATGACTTTGCACTTGGTGGGGTTGAACTCCAAGAGCCAATTGCTGGACCAGGTCTGCAGCCTGTCCAGATCCCTTTGTAGTTCTGCCTGGTCTTCGATCGAATGAATTCTTCTCATCAACTTCACGTCATCTGCAAACAGGGACACTTCGGAGTCTATTCCTTCCGTCATGTCGTTCACAAATACCAGAAACAGCACTGGTCCTAGGACTGACCTCTGTGGGACCCCACTGGTCACAGGTGCCCACTCTGACACCTCGCCACGTACCATGACTCGCTGCTGTCTTCCTAACAAGTATTCCCTGATCCATTGTAGTGCCTTCCCCGTTATCCCTGCTTGGTCCTCCAGTTTTTGCACTAATCTCTTGTGTGGAACTGTGTCAAACGCCTTGCAGTCCAAGAAAATGTAATCCACCCACCCCTCTCTCTCTCTCTTGTCTTACTGCTGTCACCATGTCATAGAACTCCAGTAGGTTTGTGACACAGGATTTCCCGTCCCTGAAACCATGTTGGCTGCTGTTGATGAGATCATACCTTTCTAGGTGTTCCACCACTCTTCTCCTGATAATCTTCTCCATGACTTTGCATACTATACATGTCAATGAAACTGGTCTGTAGTTTAGTGCTTCATGTCTGTCTCCTTTTTTAAAGATTGGGACTACATTTGCTGTCTTCCATGCCTCAGGCAATCTCCCTGTTTCGATAGATGTATTGAATATTGTTGTTAGGGGTACACATAATGCCTCTGCTCCCTCTCTCAGGACCCATGGAGAGATGTTATCTGGCCCCATTGCCTTTGAGGTATCTAGCTCACTCAGAAGCCTCTTCACTTCTTCCTCGGTTGTGTGTACTGTGTCCAGTGCTTGGTGGTGTGCCCCACCTCTCCGTCTTTCTGGAGCCCCTTCTGTCTCCTCTGTGAACACTTCTTTAAATCTCTTGTTGAGTTCCTCACATACTTCACGGTCATTTCTTGTTGTCTCTTCTCCTTCCTTCCTTAGCCTGATTACCTGGTCCTTGATTGTTATTTTCCTCCTGATGTGGCTGTATAACAGCTTCGGGTCAGATTTGGCTTTCGTTGCTATGTCGTTTTCATATTGTCGCTGGGCCTCCCTTCTTATCTGTGCATATTCATTTCTGGCTCTACGACTGCTCTCCTTATTCTCCTGTCTCCTTTGCCTTCTATATTTCTTCCATTCCCTAGCACACTTGGTTTTTGCCTCCCTGCACCTTTGGGTGAACCATGGGCTCATCCTGGCTTTTTCATTAATCCTGTTACCCTTGGGTACAAACCTCTCCTCAGCCTCCTTGCACATTGTTGCTACATATTCCATCATCTCATTAACTGGCTTCCCTGTCAGTTCTTTGTCCCACTGAACCCCGTTCAGGAAGTTCCTCATTCCCGTGTAGTCCCCTTTCTTTTAGTTTGGCTTCATTCGTCCTTGCCTTCTTGCTTCCCCCTCCATTTGTAGCTCTACTGTGTATTCGAAGCTTAAAACCACATGATCGTTGGCCCCAAGGGGTCTTTCATATGTGATGTCCTCAATATCTGCACTACTCAAGGTGAATACTAGGTCCAGTCTTGCTGGTTCATCCTCTCCTCTCTTGTAGTGTCCCTTACGTGTTGGTACATGAAGTTTTCCAGTGCCACCTCCATCATCTTAGCCCTCCATGTGTCTTGGCCCCCATGCGGCTCCAAGTTCTCCCAATCGATCTCCTTGTGGTTAAAGTCACCCATGATCAGGAGCTTTGCTCTGCATACATGAGCCCTTCTGGCCACTGCAGCCAGTGTGTCAACCATCGCTCTATTGCTCTCGTCGTACTCTTGCCTTGGCCTCCTGCTGTTCTGTGGTGGGTTATACATCACTGCAATTACCACCTTGGGACCTCCAGAGTGAAGTGTTCCCGCTATGTAATCGCTTGCTTCTCTGCTGTCTCCTCTCTCCAGCTCATCAAAACTCCATCGGGTTTTTGATCAACAGTGCCACTCCTCCACCCCCTCTGTTACCTCTGTCTTTCCTCAGGATCTGGTATCCCGTTGGAAAGATATGTGTGTGTGTGTGTGTGTGTGTGTGTGTGTGTGTGTGTGTGTGTGTGTGTGTGTGTGTGTGTGTGTGTGTGTGTGTGTGTGTGTGTGTGTGTATGTGTCTGTGTGTGTGTGTGTGTGTGTGTGTGTGTGTGTGTGTGTATGGTGTGTGTATGGTGTACTCACCTATTTGTACTCACCTATTTGTGGTTGCAGGGGTCGATTCATAGCTCCTCGCCCCGCCTCTTCACTGATTGCTACTAGGTCCTCTCTCTTCTTGCCCCATGAGCTTTATCATACCTCGCCTTAAAACTATGTATGGTTCCCGCCTCCACTACTTCACTTTCTAGGCCATTCCACGGCCTGACCACTCTATGACTGAAGAAATACTTTCTAACATCCCTTTGATTCATCTGAGTCTTCAACTTCCAATTGTGACCTCTTGTGTCTGTGTCCCATCTCTGGAACATCCCGTCTTTGTCCACCTTGTCTATTCCGTGCAGTATTTTATATGTCGTTATCATGTCTCCCCTGACCCTCCTGTCCTCCAGTGTCGTCAGGCCGATTTCCCTCAACCTTTCTTCGTAGGACAATCCCCGTAGCTCTAGGACTAGTCTCGTTGCAAACCTTTGCACCTTCTCTAATTTCTTGACGTGCTTGACTAGGTGTGGCTTCCAAACTGGTGCTGCATACTCCAGTATGGGCCTGACGTAAATGGTATACAGGGTCTTGAACGAATCCTTGCTGAAGTATCGGAACGCTATCCGTAGGTTTGCCAGGCGCCCGTATGCTGCAGCAGTTATCTGATTGTTGTGCGCCTCAGGAGATATGCTCGGTGTTATACTCACCCCCAGATCTTTTTCCTTGAGTGAAGTTTGCAGTCTTTGGCCATCTAAACTATATTGTGTCTGCGGTCTTCTTTGCCCTTCCCCAATCTTCATGACTTTGCATTTGGCAGGGTTAAACTCAAGAAGCCAGTTACTGGACCAGGCTTGTAGCCTGTCCAGGTCTCTTTGTAGTCCTGCCTGATCCTCATCCAATTTGATTCTTCTCATTAACTTCAAATCATCTGCAAACAAGGACACTTCTGAGTCTATCCCTTCCGTTATGTCGTTCACATATACCAAGAACAGCACAGGTCCTAGGACTGACCCCTGTGGAATCCCGCTTGTCACAGGCGCCCACTCTGACACCTCGTCACGTACCATGACTCGTTGTTGCCTCCCTGTCAGGTATTCTCTGATCCATTGCAGTGCCTTTCCTGCTATGTGTGCCTGATCCTCTAGCTTTTGCAGTAACCTCTTGTGAGGAACTGTGTCGAAGGCCTTCTTGCAGTCCAAAAAAATGCAGTCGATCCACCCCTCTCTCTCTTGTCTTACTTCTGTCACCTTGTCATAAAACTCTAGTAGGTTTGTGACACAGGATTTTCCTTCCTTGAAACCGTGCTGGTTGTCAATTATACACTTGTTTCTTTCCAGGTGCTCCACCACTCTCCTCCTGATGATCTTCTCCATGACCTTGCATACTATACACGTTAGTGATACAGGTCTGTAGTTTAGTGCCTCATGTCTGACTCCCTTTTTAAAAATTGGGACTACATTTGCCATCTTCCATACCTCGGGGAGTTGCCCAGTTTCAAATGATGTGTTGAAGATCTTTGTTAATGGTACACACAATATCTCTGCTCCCTCTTTAAGGACCCATGGAGAGATGTTGTCTGGTCCCACCGCCTTTGAGGTGTCAAGTTCGCACAGCAGCTTCTTCACCTCCTCCTTGGTTATATGTATTTCATCCAGCACTTGCTGGTGCCTCCCCCCCTGTTCTGATTTCCTGGAGTCTTACTGGTTTCCACTGCAAATACTTCTTTAAATCTCGTGTTGAGCTCCTGACATACCTCCTGGTCGTTTCTTGTGGATTCCCCATCACCCTTCCTCAGTCTGATTACCTGGTCCTTGACTGTTGTTTTCCTCCTGATGTGGCTGTACAACAGCTTCGGGTCAGTCTTGACTTTTGATGCTATGTCATTTTCATATTGTCGCTGAGCCTCCCTTCTTATCTGTGCATATTCGTTTCTGGCTCTTCGGCTAATCTTAAGGCACCTAAAATGGAGGAATATAGCAAATAATATTGTTGCAGTAATAACACCAGGAGGCAGCTCTGATGAAAACTCACACCCACACGAGCTTTTAAATCTCTGCACAAAATTCAATTTAAACCAGCAAATAATAGAGCCTACTAGACTGGAGAATACACTAGACCACATCTTCACTAACAATGATGATCTGATAAGAAATGTCACCATATCAAAAACAATATACTCAGATCACAACATAATTGAGGTTCAGACATGTGTGCGTGGAGCCCCAGACCGACATAATGAGACTAGTCACGAGGGAGCAATCACTAAATTCAACTTCAATAACAAAAACATAAAGTGGGACCAAGTAAACCAAGTCCTAACCGACATAAGCTGGGAAGATATACTAAGCAACACAGACCCCAACTTATGCCTAGAACGGATTAACTTGGTGTCACTCGATGTATGCACAAGGCTTATTCCTCTAAGGATAAGGAGGAGTAGATGTAATATAGAAAGAGACAGGCGCTCCCTTTACAGGCGACGGAAAAGAATAACAGAGCGGCTAAAAGAGGTCAATATATCTGAAATGCGTAGGGAGACACTGGTCAGAGAAATAGCAAGCATCGAACTTAAGCTAAAGGAATCCTCTAGGAGTGAGGAATCGCGGGAAGAACTAAAAGCCATAAATGAAATCGAAAGAAACCCAAAGTATTTCTTCTCCTATGCCAAATCAAAGTCGAGAACAACGTCCAGTATTGGGCCCCTACTTAAACAAGATGGGTCCTACACAGATGAGAGCAAGGAAATGAGTGAGCTACTCAAGTCCCAATATGACTCAGTTTTTAGCAAGCCGCTAACCAGACTGAGAGTCGAAGATCAAAATGATTTTTTTATGAGAGAGCCACAAAATTTGATTAACACAAGCCTATCCGATGTTATCCTGACGCCAAATGACTTCGAACAGGCGATAAATGACATGCCCATGCACTCTGCCCCAGGGCCAGACTCATGGAACTCCGTGTTCATCAAGAACTGCAAGAAGCCCCTATCACGAGCCTTTTCCATCCTATGGAGAGGGAGCATGGACACGGGGGTCGTCCCACAGTTACTAAAAACAACAGACATAGCCCCACTCCACAAAGGGGGCAGTAAAGCAACAGCAAAGAACTACAGACCAATAGCACTAACATCCCATATCATAAAAGTCTTTGAAAGGGTCCTAAGAAGCAAGATCACCACCCATCTAGAAACCCATCAGTTACACAACCCAGGGCAACATGGGTTTAGAACAGGTCGCTCCTGTCTGTCTCAACTATTGGATCACTACGACAAGGTCCTAAATGCACTAGAAGACAAAAAGAATGCAGATGTAATATATACAGACTTTGCAAAAGCCTTCGACAAGTGTGATCTGATTGTGACCAGACTTACCTGGAGTTCATTACCTTTGTAAATTGTGAGTTCATTGCCTTTGTAAATTGTGAGTTCATTACCTTTGTAAATTGTGAGTTCATTGCCTCTGTAACTTGCTCAGCTATCAAAACTTTGGAGTCCAGTCCCTGGACCAATTATGTACCTCTGTAATCTTTTGACTACCGCCCACAGGATGGGTATGGGGTGCATAATAAACATATTAAACTAAACAACAAGTGTGACCATGGCGTAATAGCGCACAAAATGCGTGCTAAAGGAATAACAGGAAAAGTGGGTCGATGGATCTATAATTTCCTCACTAACAGAGCACAGAGAGTAGTCGTCAACAGAGTAAAGTCCGAGGCAGCTACGGTGAAAAGCTCTGTTCCACAAGGCACAGTACTCGCTCCCATCTTGTTCCTCATCCTTATATCCGACATAGACAAGGATGTCAGCCACAGCACCGTGTCTTCCTTTGCAGATGACACCCGAATCTGCATGACAGTGTCTTCCGTTGCAGACACTGCAAGGCTCCAGGCGGACATCAACCAAATCTTTCAGTGGGCTGCAGAAAACAATATGAAGTTCAACGATGAGAAATTTCAGTTACTCAGATATGGTAAACACGAGGAAATTAAATCTTCATCAGAGTACAAAACAAATTCTGGCCACAAAATAGAGCGAAACACCAACGTCAAAGACCTGGGAGTGATCATGTCGGAGGATCTCACCTTCAAGGACCATAACATTGTATCAATCGCATCTGCTAGAAAAATGACAGGATGGATAATGAGAACCTTCAAAACTAGGGAGGCCAAGCCCATGATGACACTCTTCAGGTCACTTGTTCTATCTAGGCTGGAATATTGCTGCACACTAACAGCACCTTTCAAGGCAGGTGAAATTGCTGACCTAGAAAATGTACAGAGAACCTTCACGGCGCGCATAACAGAGATAAAACACCTCAATTACTGGGAGCGCTTGAGGTTCCTAAACCTGTATTCCCTGGAACGCAGGAGGGAGAGATACATGATTATATACACCTGGAAAATCCTAGAGGGACTAGTACCGAACTTGCACACGAAAATCACTTACTACGAAAGCAAAAGACTTGGCAGACGATGCACCATCCCCCCAGTGAAAAGCAGGGGTGTCACTAGCACGTTAAGAGACCATACAATAAGTGTCAGGGGCCCGAGACTGTTCAACTGCCTCCCAGCATACATAAGGGGGATTACCAACAGACCCCTGGCAGTCTTCAAGCTGGCACTGGACAAGCACCTAAAGTCGGTTCCTGACCAGCCGGGCTGTGGCTCGTACGTTGGTTTGCGTGCAGCCAGCAGCAACAACCTGGTTGATCAGGCTCTGATCCACCAGGAGGCCTGGTCACACACCGGGCCGCGGGGGCGTTGACCCCCGGAACTCTCTCCAGGTAAACTCCACGTAATCTCTTTATTTTCCTGAGTTCTCTGTCTTCTGTACCTTTTCCATTCTGTAGTACACCTAGTTTTTGCCTCCCTACACCTTTGGGTGAACCAAGGACTCGTTCTGTTCTTCCCATTATTTCTATTTCCCTTGGGAACAAACCTCTCCTCTGCCTCCTTGCATTTTGTTGCCACATAGTCCATCATTTCTTGTACTGGTTTTCCTGTCAGTTCCCTCTCCCACTGAATGTCTTGAAGGAAGTTCCTCATGCCTGGGTAGTTCCCCCTTTTGTAGTTTGGTTTTTCCCACCCTATTCCTGCTACTCTCTCCACTTGGAGCTCAACTATGTAGTCGAAGCACAGAACCACATGATCACTAGCTCCCAGGGGCCTTTCATACATGATTTCCTCGATGTCTGAACAACTCAAGGTGAATACAAGGTCCAGTCTAGCTGGTTCATCCTCTCCTCTCTCTCTGGTAGTGTCTCTAACATGTTGATGCATGAGGTTTTCCAGTACCACATCCATCATCTTGGCTCTCCATGTTTCGGGACCCCCATGTGTGTGTGTGTGTGTGTGTGTATGGTGTGTGTGTGTGTATGGTGTTTGTATGTGTGTGGGGTGTGCGTGCTTGTGTGTATGCGTATGTGTGTACGCTCGTGTGCATGTGTCTGTGCTTGCATCCTCTTGTGTGTGTGTGCGCGTGCTCGTGTGGGTGTTTGATCCACTTAATATTTGTATTTATAGGTAGGTAGTAGGTTGGTAGACAGCAACCACCCAGGGAAGTACTACCGTCCTGCCAGATGACTGTGAAACAGAAACCTGTAACTGTTTTGCATGATGGTAGGATTGCTGGTGTCTTTTTCTGTCTCATAAACACGCTAGATAACAGGGATATCTTGCTACTCCAACTTACACTTTGATCACACTTCACAGACATGCACATGCATATATATATATACATGCATCTAGGTTTTTCTCCTTTTTCTACATAGCTCTTGTTCTTCTTTATTTCGTCTATTGTCCATGGGGAAGTGGAAAAGAATCTTTCCTCCGTAAGCCATGCGTGTCGCATGAGGCGACTAAAATGCTGGGAGCAATGGGCTAGTAACCCCTTCTCCTGCAGACATTTACTAAAAAAGAGAAGAAGAAAAACTTTATAAAACTGGGATGCTTGAATGTGCGTGGATGTAGTGCGGATGACAAGAAACAGATGATTGCTGATGTTATGAATGAAAAGAAGTTGGACGTCCTGGCCCTAAGCGAAACAAAGCTGAAGGGGGTAGGGGAGTTTCGGTGGGGGGAAATAAATGGGATTAAATCTGGAGTATCTGAGAGAGTTAGAGCAAAGGAAGGGGTAGCAGTAATGTTGAATGATCAGTTATGGAAGGAGAAAAGAGAATATGAATGTGTAAATGCAAGAATTATGTGGATTAAAGTAAAGGTTGGATGCGAGAAGTGGATCATAATAAGCGTGTATGCACCTGGAGAAGAGAGGAATGCAGAGGAGAGAGAGAGATTTTGGGAGATGTTAAGTGAATGTATAGGAGCCTTTGAACCAAGTGAGAGAGTAATTGTGGTAGGGGACCTGAATGCTAAAGTAGGAGAAACTTTTAGAGAGGGTGTGGTAGGTAAGTTTGGGGTGCCAGGTGTAAATGATAATGGGATCCCTTTGATTGAACTTTGTATAGAAAGGGGTTTAGTTATAGGTAATACATATTTTAAGAAAAAGAGGATAAATAAGTATACAAGATATGATGTAGGGCGAAATGATAGTAGTTTGTTGGATTATGTATTGGTAGATAAAAGACTGTTGAGTAGACTTAAGGATGTACATGTTTATAGAGGGGCCACAGATATATCAGATCACTTTCTAGTTGTAGCTACACTGAGAGTAAAAGGTAGATGGGATACAAGGAGAATAGAAGCATCAGGGAAGAGAGAGGTGAAGGTTTATAAACTAAAAGAGGAGGCAGTTAGGGAAAGATGTAAACAGCTATTGGAGGATAGATGGGCTAATGAGAGCATAGGCAATGGGGTCGAAGAGGTATGGGGTAGGTTTAAAAATGTAGTGTTAGAGTGTTCAGCAGAAGTTTGTGGTTACAGGAAAGTGGGTGCGGGAGGGAAGAGGAGCGATTGGTGGAATGATGATGTAAAGAGAGTAGTAAGGGAGAAAAAGTTAGCATATGAGAAGTTTTTACAAAGTAGAAGTGATGCAAGGAGGGAAGAGTATATGGAGAAAAAGAGAGAGGTTAAGAGAGTGGTGAAACAGTGTAAAAAAAGAGAGCAAATGAGAGAGTGGGTGAGATGTTATCAACAAATTTTGTTGAAAATAAGAAAAAGTTTTGGAGTGAGATTAACAAGTTAAGGAAGCCTAGAGAACAAATGGATTTGTCAGTTAAAAATAGGAGAGAAGAGTTATTAAATGGAGAGTTAGAGGTATTGGGAAGATGGAGGGAATATTTTGAGGAATTGTTAAATGTTGATGAAGATGGGGAAGCTGTGATTTCGTGTATAGGGCAAGGAGGAATAACATCTTGTAGAAGTGAGGAAGAGCCAGTTGTGAGTGTGGGGGAAGTTCGTGAGGCAGTAGGTAAAATGAAAGGGGGTAAGGCAGCCGGGATTGATGGGATAAAAATAGAAATGTTAAAAGCAGGTGGGGATATAGTTTTGGAGTGGTTGGTGCAATTATTTAATAAATGTATGGAAGAGGGTAAGGTACCTAGAGATTGGCAGAGAGCATGCATAGTTCCTTTGTATAAAGGCAAAGGGGACAAAAGAGAGTGCAAAAATTATAGGGGGATAAGTCTGTTGAGTATACCTGGTAAAGAGTATGGTAGAGTTATTATTGAAAGAATTAAAAGTAAGACGGAGAATAGGATAGCAGATGAACAAGGAGGCTTTAGGAAAGGTAGGGGGTGTGTGGACCAGGTGTTTACAGTGAAACATATAAGTGAACAGTATTTAGATAAGGCTAAAGAGGTCTTTGTGGCATTTATGGATTTGGAAAAGGCGTATGACAGGGTGGATAGGGGGGCAATGTGGCAGATGTTGCAGGTGTATGGTGTAGGAGGTAGGTTACTGAAAGCAGTGAAGAGTTTTTACGAGGATAATGAGGCTCAAGTTAGAGTACATAGGAAAGAGGGAAATTATTTCCCAGTAAAAGTAGGCCTTAGACAAGGATGTGTGATGTCACCGTGGTTGTTTAATATATTTATAGATGGGGTTGTAAGAGAAGTAAATGCGAGGGTCTTGACAAGAGGCGTGGAGTTAAAAGATAAAGAATCACACATAAAGTGGGAGTTGTCACAGTTGCTCTTTGCTGATGACACTGTGCTCTTGGGAGATTCTGAAGAGAAGTTGCAGAGATTGGTGGATGAATTTGGTAGGGTGTGCAAAAGAAGAAAATTAAAAGTGAATACAGGAAAGAGTAAGGTTATGAGGATAACAAAAATATTAGGTGATGAAAGATTGGATATCAGATTGGAGGGAGAGAGTATGGAGGAGGTGAATGTATTCAGATATTTGGGAGTGGACGTGTCAGCGGTTGGGTCTATGAAAGATGAGGTGAATCA
Organism: Cherax quadricarinatus; assembly: GCF_038502225.1. Lineage (NCBI taxonomy): Eukaryota > Metazoa > Arthropoda > Malacostraca > Decapoda > Parastacidae > Cherax > Cherax quadricarinatus. The sequence goes on from NC_091317.1 coordinate 13,680,726, forward strand.
TAGAATTGATGAGGGGAAAAGGGTGAGTGGTGCACTTAGGAGTCTGTGGAGACAAAGAACTTTGTCCTTGGAGGCAAAGAGGGGAATGTATGAGAGTATAGTTTTACCAACACTCTTATATGGGTGTGAAGCATGGGTGATGAATGTTGCAGCGAGGAGAAGGCTGGAGGCAGTGGAGATGTCATGTCTGAGGGCAATGTGTGGTGTGAATATAATGCAGAGAATTCGTAGTTTGGAAGTTAGGAGGAGGTGCGGGATTACCAAAACTGTTGTCCAGAGGGCTGAGGAAGGGTTGTTGAGGTGGTTCGGACATGTAGAGAGAATGGAGCGAAACAGAATGACTTCAAGAGTGTATCAGTCTGTAGTGGAAGGAAGGCGGGGTAGGAGTCGGCCTAGGAAAGGTTGGAGGGAGGGGGTAAAGGAGGTTTTGTGTGCGAGGGGCTTGGACTTCCAGCAGGCGTGCGTGAGCGTGTTTGATAGGAGTGAATGGAGACGAATGATTTTTAATACTTGACGTGCTGTTGGAGTGTGAGCAAAGTAACATTTATGAAGGGGTTCAGGGAAACCGGCAGGCCGGACTTGAGTCCTGGAGATGGGAAGTACAGTGCCTGCACTCTGAAGGAGGGGTGTTAATGTTGCAGTTTAAAATCTGTAGTGTAAAGCACCCTTCTGGCAAGACAGTGATGGAGTGAATGATGGTGAAAGTTTTTCTTTTTCGGGCCACCCTGCCTTGGTGGGAATCGGCCAGTGTGATAATAAAAAAAAAATAATTTATAACTCATTACAGTTGTAACCAGGTGTGGACGTATCAGTGGCTCATTACTTTGTAACTTGCTCATGATCGTAACCATGTGTAGGAGTAAGGCTAATTCATTACCTTTGTAACTTGCCATGATTGTGACCAGATATACATAGAGTTCATTAAATTTGTAACTAGTTCAGCTATCATAACTTTGGGTCCCAGTCCCTGGACCCAGTGTGTACCTCTGTAATCTTTTGACTACTGCCCACAGGATGGGTATGTGTACCATAACATTGTATCAATCGCATCTGCTAGAAAAATGACAGGATGGATAATGAGAACCTTCAAAACTAGGGATGCCAAGCCCATGATGACACTCTTCAGGTCGCTTGTTCTATCTAGGCTGGAATATTGCTGCACACTAACAGTTCCTTTCAAGGCAGGTGAAATTGCTGACCTAGAAAATGTACAGAGAACCTTCACGGCGCGCATAACGGAGATAAAACACCTCAATTACTGGGAGCGCTTGAAGTTCCTGAACCTGTACTCCCTGGAATGCAGGCGGGAGAGATACATGATTATATACAACTGGAAAATCCTAGAGGGACTAGTACCGAACTTGCATACGAAAATCACTCACAACGAAAGCAAAAGACTTGGCAGACGATGAAACATCCCCCCAATGAAAAGCAGGGGTGTCACTAGCACGTTAAGAGACCATACAATAAACGTCAGGGGCCCGAGACTGTTCAACTGCCTCCCAGCATACATAAGGGGGATTACCAACAGACCCCTGGCTGTCTTCAAGCTGGCACTGGACAAGCACCTAAAGTCGGTACCTGATCAGCCGGGCTGTGGCTCGTACGTTGGTTTGCGTGCAGCCAGCAGTAACAGCCTGGTTGATCAGGCTCTGATCCACCAGGAGGCCTGGTCACAGACCGGGCCGCGGGGGCGTTGACCCCCGGAACTCTCTCCAGGTAAACTCCAGGTAAATAAACTAACCAGCAAATAAAAAAGTCAACAAGACTGGAAAATACACTAGACCTCATCTTCACTAACAGTGACGATTTGATACGAAATATTACCATATCAAAAACTATAAACTCAATCACAACATAATAGAGGTACAGACATGAATGTGCGGCCCCAGACAAACAAAATGTGGTTAGTCACGAGGGAGCCTTCACCTGGAGTTTACCTGGAGTTTACCTGGAGAGAGTTCCGGGGATCAACGCCCCCGCCCCACCACCTCTTCCTGCCTATATATAGCCCTCCTGCTCCACTTCTGGTTAGTGTGACTTTGTAAATGGTCCAAGTCGGACCGAAACGTCGTCGTAAGCTTCTCTCTTTTATGTGCGGGTTATTTGTGTAAGTACTCCAGTCACGGTATTGTGCCTTTTTTTGTTATTTACAAGTTGGGGTCTGTGTTGCTTAGTCTATCTTCCCAGCTTATATCGGTTAGGACTTGGTTTACTTGGTCCCACTTTATGTTCTTATTATTGAAGTTGAATTTGGTGAAGGCTCCCTCATGACTAATCTCATTATGTCGGTCCGGAGCTCCGCGCATGCATGTCTGAACCTCGATTATGTTGTGATCTGAGTATATTGTTTTTGATATGGTGACATTTCGTATCAGATCATCATTGTTAGTGAAGATGAGGTCTAGTGTATTCTCCAGTCTAGTAGGCTCTATTATTTGCTTAAGTTGAATTTTGTGCAGAGATTTAAAAGCTCGTGTGTGTGTGAATTCTCGTAAGAGCTGCCTCCTGGAGTTATCACTGCAACAACATTATTTGCTATATTCCTCCATTTTAGGTGCCTTAAGTTGAAATCCCCAAGGAGCAAGATGTTGGGGGCAGGAGCTGGCAGATTTTCCAGACAGTGGTCAATTTTTAACAGCTGTTCCTGGAATTGCTGGGACGTTGTATCCGGAGGCTTGTAGACTACCACAATGACTAGGTTTTGGTTCTCGATCTTTACTGCTAAAACTTCCACTACATCATTTGAGGCATTAAGCAGTTCTGTGCAAACAAGTGACTCTGCGATATACAGGCTAACCCCCCCTCCCTTTTGCCTGCTCACTCTGTCGCATCTGTATAGGTTGTAACCTGGGATCCATATTTCGTTTTCCAAGTGTTCCTTCATGTGGGTCTCTGTGAAAGCCGCGAACATTGCATTTGCCTCTGCAAGCATTCCACGGATGAAAGGTATTTTGTTGTTTGTTGCTGGCTTTAGACCCTGTATATTTGCAAAGAAGGATGTCATCGGACTGGTGGTATTGGTGGTACTGGGGGGGACTTTTTTCCGGCATTATTATCTGTATCTGGTGATTTGAAGTGGAGGCCATCGACTGTGGTTCCACTCCAGGAATGGCTGGATTTGGTGTACGATTCAACTTCAATAACAAAAATGTCCAGTGGGACCAAGTCAACCATGTCTTACGTGAAATAAGCTGGGAAGATATCCTAAGCAACATGGATCCAAATCTATGTCTAGAAAAATTAACTCTGTGGCATTCGAGGTATCCTTTAAGGAAAAGAGGAAAAGATGTAAACTAGAAAGAGAAAGGCGCTCCCTATACAGGTGAAGGTGAAGAATCACAGAGCAGCTAAAAGAGGCCAATATATCTGTACTGCAAAGGGAGGCACTAGTCAGAGAAATGGCAAATGTCGAACTTAAGCTAAAGGAATCTCGCAGAAAACAAGAAATGCGGGAAGAACTAAAAGCCATAAAGAAAACTGAAAGAAATCCATGATATTTCTTTTCTCATGCTAAATCTAAGTCGAGAACAACATCCAGTATTGGGCCCTTACTTAGATGAGATGGGTCTTACACAGATGTCAGCAACGAAATGAGTGAGTTACTCAAGTCCCAGTATGACTCAGTTTTTAGTGAGCTGCTAACCAGACAAAGAGTCGAAGACCTAAATTAATTTTTTATGACTGAGACTTAGAATTCGGTGGATTCAAACTTTTCTGATATTATTAAGAGGCAAAACTGCCACTCATCTAGATACCCATCAGTTACACAACCCAGGGTAACATGGGTTTAGAGCAAGTCGCTCCTGCCTGTCCCAACTACTGGACCACTATGACAAGGTTCTGGATGCCCTAGAACACGAACAAAATGCAGATGTATTATACAGACTTTGTGAAAGCCTTCGACAAGTGTGACCATGGTGTAATAGCGCACAAAATGCATACTAAAGGAATAACAGGAAAAGTTGGTATATGGATGTATAATTTAATAACAAATAGAACACAAAGAGTAGTAGTAAACAATCAAATCTGAGGCGGTTACTCTGAAAAGCTCTGTTCCACAAGACACAGTACTCGACCCCATCCTGTTCCTCATCCTCATATCTAACATAGACAGATGACACCCAAATTTGCTTGACAGTGTCCTCCACTGAAGAAACTGCAAGACTCCAGGCAGACATCAACCAAATTAATGGGCCGCAGAAAACAATATGAAGTTCAATGAAGAGAAATTTCAATTACTCCGATATAGAAAACATGAGGAAATTGAAACTATATCGGAGTACAAAACAAAATCCAACCACACAATAGAGCAAAAAGTTAATGTAAAGGACCTGGGAGTGAGTGTCAAGAGGCTCTCATTTTTAAAGACCACAACATTGTATCTACCACATCTGCTAGAAAAATGACAGGATGGATAATGAGAACCTTCAGAACTAGAGATGCCAAACCCATGATGACACTCTTCAGATCACTTGTTCTATCTAGTCTGGAATATTGCTGCACACTGACAGTGCTTTTCAAGGCAGGTGAAATTGCTGACCAAGGAAACGTACAGAGAACCTTCACGGCACACATAAGTACGACAATAAGCCTAAATTACTGGGAATGCTAAGCTCCTCAACCTGTACTCCCTAGAACGCAGGCGGGAAAGGTACATGATTATATACACTTGGAAAATCCCAGAAGGATTAGTACCAAATTTGCACATGAAAATCACTCCCTACGAAAGCAAAAGACTCAGCAGGCGATGCAACATCCCATCAATGAAAAGCAGGGGCGCCACTAGAGCGATAAGAGACAACACAATAAGTGTCAAGAGCCCAAGACTGTTCAACTACCTCTCAGCATACATAAGAGGGATTACCAATAGACCCTTGGCTGTCTTAAGAAGGCTCTGGACAGGCACCTAAAGTCAGCCTCTGGACAGGCACCTAAAGTCAGTACCTGATCAGCCGGGCTGTGGTTCATGTGCCGGTTTACGTGCAGCCAACAATAACAGCCTGGTTGACCACGACCTGATCCACCATAAGGCCTGGTCACAGACCGGACCGCGGGGGCGTTGACCCCCAAAACCCTCTCCAGGTATCAAAAATTTGTCAGCATATCAGGAGTCTGTCAGGAATCTGCCTGACAGCCTATATGCATATCAAGTCTGCCAGCCTATAAATGTATCAAGAGCTTGCTAGACTATATTTATATCAAAAGGCTTCCAGCCTACAGGTCTATCAAGAGCCTGCTCGCCTACAAGTCCATCAGGAATCTACCAGTCTATAGGCATGTAAGGTGCCATCCAATCTATAAGTGTATCAAGAACCTGTCAGCATATAGGCATATAGAACCTTCCACCATATAGGCCTATAAAAAGCATACTCAACTATAGGCATACCGAGCCTACTCACCAGTAAGTCTATCAAGAATCTACAAACCTACTGGCGTATCAAGAGTTGATATACTGTTGAAAGCCTTAAGTACAAATAATAAACTTGGGTGTCTTCATATCATAATAAATTTCTTGCGAAAGAAAAAAATGGTGAACTTGCTTTATGTGATTATATTTTGGGGAAATTTACAAAGACTTTGTAAATGGTCCAAGTCGGACCGAAACGTCGTCGTAAGCTTCTCTCTTTTATGTGCGGGTTATTTGTGTATCGTTCCAGACACGGTATTGTGCCTTTCTTGTTATTTTGGGGAAAGAGCGAAAGCTAGAGGGTCATACAAAGGCTTAATAAATCAAGTAATCAGATTTGATCTTAGGAAGGCTACATATAATTCCCTAGATCAAGAGTCCTTGACCAGCATCATGACTCCCCTCTTCGTTAAAGGATAATTAGCAGCGAAAATTATCGAAATTAGTAGAATCTCACATTTACATGGGTTTTGTTCTTGAAACCCACTGCTTTATATGTAGTGGCAATACATGGATTAAAGAACTCATACAAAAATAGGGTGACATTAATGATAACTCAAAAAAAAATAAAATTACATAATTTGTCATGTACAACTTAGCATATACTGTAGTTGTTGCTTTGTTATCTGGCCATGTGTGGAGGGGTGGATGTGGCCCTGCTAGGCTTTGTTGGGTATACCTGGAGTATATCTGGAAGGTGTCCAGGGGTCAGTGCTCAAGCGGCCCAGTCCATGACCAGGCCTCATAGTGGATCAGGGCCTGATCAACCAAGCTGTTACTGCTGGCTGCATACAAACCAACGTACAAACCACAGCCTGGCTGGTCAGGTACTGACTTTATGTGCCTGTCCAGCTCCTTCTTGAAAGACATCCAGGGGTCTACTGATAATTTTTCCTTATGTATGTTGGGAGGTAGTTGAACAGTCTTGGGCCCCAGACACTGTGATGCCTCTTAGTGTACACATGGCACCCCTGCCATAAAACAATTTTATCCTACACTACTTTACATTCTGGTTAGTGATGCATGTCAATACTGAAATCCATGGATTCAGTTTCAGCTGAATGTAATGAGGTTAAGAGATAAGATTTCGTTCGGATTTTTAACCCCGGAGGGTTAGCCACCCAGGATTACCCAAGAAAGTCAGGGCATCATCGAGGACTGGCTTAACTTATTTCCATTGGGGTCCGCAATCTTGTCCCCCAGGATGCGACTCACACCAGTTGACTAACACCCAAGTACCTATTTGCTGCTAGGTGAACAGGATAACAGATGTAAGGAAACGTGTCGAAATGTTTCCACCCGCCGGGTATCGAACCTGGACCCTCCGTGTGTGAAGCGGGAGCTTTAGCCACCAGGCCATAGTGATCATACAGTACTGTGTGAGGGTTATAATAATGTACATATTGCTAAAATAGATAAATAAGCCACCTTCACCTTACCTTACATTCTGGTTGCTGGCGCCTTGTCAGTGAGTGTAACAAATTGCCAGGCAAAACTAACAGATTGGGCAGCTTTTAAAATATTTTGGATAAATATATGAAGAAGAGTTGGATTTGAGAAGGATCTACATAGTTTGAGATAGTCCTTTCCTGTTCATATGTGTGTATTTAGGAAAACAATGGTTTAGCAACAGAGTTATGTACGAGTGGCTGAGAGTAGACCCTGCAAATTAATATTATACATAGGGGAAACCCCTCAAGGGAGGTTCCTTGACGCTGGTGAGGGGCTCTTGATCTAGGGAATTGGATCTGTGCTCTGGTTCCCTGAATTGAGCCTGAATACCTTCCAACAACACATTAAGATGGGAGGCACTGATTATTATTATTATAATCATGGGGGAGCGCTAAACCTGTAGGGATTATACAGTGCCTGTGGGAGGCACTGAGATTCAGTTCAGAGGAAGGATAGATCCAATTCCTTGTATCAAGAGCTCATCACCAGTAGCAGGAAGCCTCCCTGAGTAGACCTATATAGCATGGCCAATAGGCCTACTGCAGTGCTCATATTTAGAAGAGTAATACTTTTAGATGTGTAAGGCTCCTGTTCCCTCAAAATGACTGCATATTTTCCAAGACCATGAAGCATCTCTGAAATAATTTCTGCCATCCCATCAGGGAAACTTTCCCTGCATTCATATTATAATAAAAATTTATTGTGCAAAACAATGGACTGTCACAACATTTCAACAGAGATTTATTGAAGACATCTATAGATGCATAAAGTATGAAATTCCGAAGTAACTCTTCTGGTTTTCATTATTATTAATACGTACTATATTTAGGAGTATGTTCTAAATCCCTAGGGGGTCATATATTATTACAGGCATGAGGGGGGGAGGAGAGGGAGAGCACTAAATCTGTATTATTATTATAATAAAAAAGAAGCGCTAAACTACAAGGGCTATACAGCACTGCAGGGCAGGAAGGAAGCGAGGGTATCAGGTGGCAAAAAGGACATGGATGAGTAATAGGTTACGGAGAACAGCGGGGCAGTGGATGGTGAAAGGGTAGAGGGCAGCAAGAGATTGATGTAGAAAGGGCTGAGGGGAGTGTGAAAGGTATCATCATCAAAATTTGTGGAGTAAATCAGTCGTTGTCAAGAAGTCAATGAGAGAGTCAGGATTAAAGGAGGGTCCATCAGCAAGAAGGGAAGGTAAAGAGAGAAATAAATCTGTAGGGATCAAACAAAACCAAGGAAACAGAGGTTAAGTTTGATGCAAGGAAGGGATACCCGGGTACAATTCTTTGGATTATGAGCCCCTCGTTGGCATCAATACATCTCCCTTGAGGGCTTATTTTGTTCAGACCATTAATAAGGTAAACCCTCAATTTAATTGACTTCGGAAATACAAGACAAAATCCCCTGGTTAACTAGTTCAGAAGCAATGGACAAAGTCCACTGTTTGCAGAACTGAAATATCCATCACTGTTATGATCACAGCAAAAAATTTCATCTCTGTCTATCACACTTGCCATTACCACACCTGCTCTTCTCTACTATTCTGCTGTATTAAGGGTTTGCTATTATATTCACCAAAAAAAAAAAAAAAGCAACATCTGTGGGGGTTATTCCTGGAGACCTGGACCTGGAGTTTACCTGGAGAGAGTTCCGGGGGTCAACGCCCCCGCGGCCCGGTCTGAGACCAGGCCTCCTGGTGGATCAGAGCCTGATCAGCCAGGCTGTTGCTGCTGGCTGCACGCAAACCAACATACGAGCCACAGCCCGGCTGATCCGGAACTGACTTTAGGTGCTTGTCCAGTGCCAGCTTGAAGACTGCCAGGGGTCTGTTGGTAATCCCCCTTATGTGTGCTGGGAGGCAGTTGAACAGTCTCGGGCCCCTGACACTTATTGTATGGTCTCTTAACGTGCTAGTGACACCCCTGCTTTTCATTGGGGGGATGGTGCATCGTCTGCCAAGTCTTTTGCTTTCGTAGTGGGTGATTTTCGTGTGCAAGTTCGGTACTAGTCCCTCTAGGATTTTCCAGGTGTATATAATCATGTATCTCTCCCTCCTGCGTTCCAGGGAATACAGGTTTAGGAACCTCAAGCGCTCCCAATAATTGAGGTGTTTTATCTCCGTTATGCGCGCCGTGAAAGTTCTCTGTACATTTTCTAGGTCGGCAATTTCACCTGCCTTGAAAGGTGCTGTTAGTGTGCAGCAATATTCCAGCCTAGATAGAACAAGTGACCTGAAGAGTGTCATCATGGGCTTGGCCTCCCTAGTTTTGAAGGTTCTCATTATCCATCCTGTCATTTTTCTAGCAGATGCGATTGATACAGTGTTATGGTCCTTGAAGGTGAGATCCTCCGACATGATCACTCCCAGGTCTTTGACGTTGGTGTTTCGCTCTATTTTGTGGCCAGAATTTGTTTTGTACTCTGATGAAGATTTAATTTCCTCATGTTTACCATATCTGAGTAATTGAAATTTCTCATCGTTGAACTTCATATTGTTTTCTGCAGCCCACTGAAAGATTTGGTTGATGTCTGCCTGGAGCTTTGCAGTGTCTGCAATGGAAGACACTGTCATGCAGATTCGGGTGTCATCTGCAAAGGAAGACACGGTGCTGTGGCTGACATCCTTGTCTATGTCGGATATAAGGATGAGGAACAAGATGGGAGCGAGTACTGTGCCTTGTGGAACAGAGCTTTTCACCGTAGCTGCCTCGGACTTTACTCTGTTGACGACTACTCTCTGTGTTCTGTTAGTGAGGAAATTATAGATCCATCGACCGACTTTTCCTGTTATTCCTTTAGCACGCATTTTGTGCGCTATTACGCCATGGTCACACTTGTCGAAGGCTTTTGCAAAGTCTGTATATATTACATCTGCATTCTTTTTGTCTTCTAGTGCATTTAGGACCTTGTCGTAGTGGTCCAATAGTTGAGACAGACAGGAGCGACCTGTTCTAAACCCATGTTGCCCTGGGTTGTGTAACTGATGGGTTTCTAGATGCGTGGTGATCTTGCTTCTTAGGACCCTTTCAAAGATTTTTATGATATGGGATGTTAGTGCTATTGGTCTGTAGTTCTTTGCTGTTGCTTTACTGCCCCCTTTGTGGAGTGGGGCTATGTCTGTTGTTTTTAGTAACTGTGGGACGACCCCCGTGTCCATGCTCCCTCTCCATAGGATGGAAAAGGCTCGTGATAGGGGCTTCTTGCAGTTCTTGATGAACACAGAGTTCCATGAGTCTGGCCCTGGGGCAGAGTGCATGGGCATGTCATTTATCGCCTGTTCGAAGTCATTTGGCGTCAGGATAACATCGGATAGGCTTGTGTTAATCAAATTTTGTGGCTCTCTCATAAAAAAATCATTTTGATCTTCGACTCTCAGTCTGGTTAGCGGCTTGCTAAAAACTGAGTCATATTGGGACTTGAGTAGCTCACTCATTTCCTTGTTGTCATCTGTGTAGGACCCATCTTGTTTAAGTAGGGGCCCAATACTGGACGTTGTTCTCGATTTTGATTTGGCATAGGAGAAGAAATACTTTGGGTTTCTTTCGATTTCATTTATGGCTTTTAGTTCTTCCCGCGATTCCTGACTCCTAAAGGATTCTTTTAGCTTAAGTTCGATGCTTGCTATTTCTCTGACCAGTGTCTCCCTACGCATTTCAGATATATTGACCTCTTTTAGCCGCTCTGTTATTCTTTTCCGTCGCCTGTAAAGGGAGCGCCTGTCTCTTTCTGTTTTACATCTACTCCTCCTTTTTCTTAGAGGAATAAGCCTTGTGCATACATCGAGTGCTACCGAGTTAATCTGTTCTAGGCATAAGTTGGGGTCTGTGTTGCTTAGTATATCTTCCCAGCTTATATCGGTTAGGACTTGGTTTACTTGGTCCCACTTTATGTTTTTGTTATTGAAGTTGAATTTGGTGAATGCTCCCTCGTGACTAATCTCATTATGTCGGTCTGGGGCTCCGCGCATACATGACTGAACCTCAATTATGTTGTGATCTGAGTATATTGTTTTTGATATGGTGATATTTCTTATCAGATCATCATTGTTAGTGAAGATGAGGTCTAGTGTATTCTCCAGTCTAGTAGGCTCTATTATTTGCTGGTTTAAATTGAATTTTGTGCAGAGATTTAAAAGCTCGCATGAGTGTGAGTTTTCATCAGAGCTGCCTCCTGGTGTTATTACTGCAACAATATTATTTGCTATATTCCTCCATTTTAGGTGCCTTAAGTTGAAATCCCCCAGGAGCAAGATGTTGGGTGCAGGAGCTGGAAGGTTTTCCAGACAGTGGTCAATTTTTAACAGCTGTTCCTGGAATTGCTGGGATGTTGCATCCGGAGGCTTGTAGACTATCACAATGACTAGGTTTTGGTTCTCGACCTTTACTGCTAAAACTTCCACTACATCATTTGAGGCATTTAGCAGTTCTGTGCAAACAAGTGACTCTGCAATGTACAGGCCAACCCCCCCCTTTTGCCTGTTCACTCTGTCACATCTGTATAGGTTGTAACCTGGGATCCATATTTCGTTGTCCAAGTGATCCTTTATGTGGGTCTCAGTGAAAGCCGCGAACATTGCCTTTGCCTCTGCAAGCAGTCCACGGATGAAAGGTATTTTGTTGTTTGTTGCTGGCTTTAGACCCTGTATATTTGCAAAGAAGAATGTTATCGGACTGGTGGTATTGTTGGTACTGGGGGGGGATTTTTTTTCAGGCATTAGTATCTGTATCTGTTGGTTTGGAGTGGAGGCCATCGACTGTGGTTCCACTCCAGGAATGACTGGATTTGGTGTACGATTTCTGCCATTTCCTGCCAGTTTTTTTTCCTTCCTGGCACTAAAAAACCTCTCCCTCTTGAGTGGCTGTGGCTACCCAGGTTTTCCCATGGCCTGGATGTTTTGTATCTTTTTGTCCCCTTTAGATGGTATGCCTGGCAATTTAAGTTATAGCACAGTCTTTCCTGTACTGAAGAGGTACACAGTTCAGGGTGAAAAAGCTTACAGGAAGGGAGTTTGCATTTTCCTGTTGTCATATGGGCATGGCATTTCCTAGGGTGGTCATAGTTGCACGTCCCATCTGTTTTTCCAGATTTCCCATGCCAGCAGATACCGAGTGCATAGTATGTGCACAGGCTTGGTTTCCGTTTGCCTTGGGTTTCTGTGACTGTATTCCCTGTTGGTGCATGTTTCCCTGTCTTACTTCTATCCTCCCTAGCACCAACAATGGAGCTCCCACCATTTGTTTTTGGTAATATATCCTCACTATTGCTAGTGGAGTCCTCTTGTTTGCTATTTCCTGCGGTATTTCTAGTTTGCAATATTGGTTTTATCTTATCTTTGACTACACTTGTTTCCCTACTATGGCTCCTGTCCCCTATGCGGTCATTCATATGTATTCCTTCCTGCGTATAATTCCCGACTACCTGGACAAAATCTCTAGCTTCACCATTACTGTCTCCCAGGACAGCATCTCCAGCTTCCCCATTACTGTCTCCCAGGACAGCATCTCCAGCTTCACCATTACTGTCTCCCAGGACAGCACCTCCAGCTTCACCATTACTGTCTCCCAGGACAGCACCTCCAGCTTCCCCATTACTGTCTCCCAGGACAGCACTATCAGCCCCCCATTTACTGACTACCAGGACATCATCTCCAGCCTTACAGTTTCTGACTACATGGCCAGTATCAAGGGCAGTACCATTCAGCCCGGACTTTTTATGTTCCCATCTGTTGTAGAAAGCTTCCAGGTTTTCTATGAAAGCAGCTTTGATGTTGACCTCTTTTAATACCCTTGTGATTTTAGTCCACAGATTTATCTCATTTGGGCATACCCAAAAACACTTCCCTGTTTTAATACTGCTTGTAGCTAGTTCTTGGATATCTGCACAAGGGGCGTGACACCATTTTCCACAGAAATGACAATTTATGCATGTGGAAGCCCGTTTGTTTGACTGACCACAGACTACACACAGCTTCATAATGATTTGAATGGTTGATTTACTGCAATTCTACTAGCAACCTCTTGAATATTCTATTAATAACCTGCTAGGTGGTGCACAACGAAACCGTTTGAAACCAGTCCAGGGTTCGGACCAGTCAAATGTTCGGACCAGTCAAGGGTTCGGACCAGTCTATCTGATCTGATCAGTGGGTCACTTATTTAAACCATACTGGTCGGTGATTTGAGCTAACACATGAAGGATCTACTGGAAATTATCTACCCGAGTAATATGTGATTTGATTGATACAAAAGTATAACTTGCGTGTTGAAGAGCCGGTGACTGCTGGCACTGCTACAATGACGAACGGTCGAGCCTCCACCTTTGTTTATCAATCGCTGTATCTAGCTTCTCTATTTTTTTTTTCGTCTCCACCACAATAAATGCTATATTATCACTATAGTTGACTGGTGCAAATTTTGGAGGAAGGGCGCTTTTTCTGTAGTAATAATTGCTTCTCGTTGTGTATATTGCGACCGCTGGTAACTACAGGTTATATGAAATTCACAGTAACGTCTGGTATTTCAAGAAAAAGAAACTAATGAAAGTCACTCCACTTCACTAAGTACCATTATAATACTGGTTAGTTGCTACTACAACACTGTATTCTGCTATTCACTGGTATCACTAGATTATATGCGAGTACACTAGCAGGCCAGGAAGATTATTAAAAAACAGCTGACCTGTGGTAAGTTTCTGGCGACTTCTGGCACCTGCCTCTATAGGCTTATCACTTCATTTACAAATTCACCTGTTTTCAAATGACACTTTAGCCTTTATCATCAATATACTAGGGAGCCACTGTAGTATACACTATACACTATGTATACTCAATGCTTTCAGGGAGACTTTCTTTCCTCTGACACAAAGTTCAATATTATTATTTTTCCACACGGGACAGGCCTATGATTCCCCTCTGGCAGTAAACTCTGCTAGGAAGTGCACACTAATTCTCCTTTTTTTACTCAGTATATAATGTTTTCCGCCCAAGATTGGTTCCAGGCGCTAGAGGGATGTATCGTATAGGATTGATGACACAAATTAAAGTTCTAGCACGTAAGAGCGACCGTGAAAACACCAGAAAAACCGGGAGCACAACGAGGCACGCTGACACGCTTGTTCAAAAATGTCACAATATATTTTATTAAAAAGTCACAGGGTAATTTGTTAAAACAAGTCACACTATAGTTTGTTCACAGTGCACTGCAATCATTGAGATCAAGTGAGTAGTACATACTACTATCAGCTATATTCAGCTTGATGATACTATACAATATTCCAAAAATTTTTTTCATTATCACTTATATGTATATGATTATTATTATTAAATTCATGAGGAGACAAAAAATGTTATCTATGGAGGCACAGAAGGGAATGTATGAAAGTATAGTAGTACCAACACTCTCATATGGGTGTGAAGCTTGGGTTGTAAATGCTGCAGCGAGGAGGCAGTTGGAGGCAGTGGAGATGTCCTGTCTAAGGGCAATGTGTGGTGTAAATATTATGCAGAAAATTCGGAGTGTGGAAATGAGGAGGTGTGGAGTTAATAAAAGTATTAGTCAGATGGCTGAAGAGGGGTTGTTGAGGTGGTTTGGTCATTTAGAGAGAATGGATCAAAGCAGAATGACATGGAGAGCATTTAAATCTGTAGGGAAAGGAAGGCAGGGTAGGGGTCATCCTCAAAAAGGTTGGAAGGAGGGGGTAAAGGAGGTTTTGTGGACAAGGGGCTTGGACTTCCAGAAAGGGTGCGTAAGCGTGTTAGATAGGAGTGAATGGAGACGAATGGTATTTGGGACCTGACGAGCTGTTGGAGTGTGAGCAGGGTAATATTTAGTGAAGGAATTCAGGGAAACCAGTTATTTTATATAGCCGGACTTGAGTCATGGAAATGGGAAGTACAATGCCTGCACTCTAAAGGAGGGATTTGGGATATTGGCAGTTTGGAGGGATATGTTGTGTATCTTTATACGTACATGTATATGCTTCTAAACTGTTGTGTTCTGAGAACCTCTACAAAAACAGTGATTATGTATGAGGTGAAAGTGTTGAATGATGAAAGTACAGTGGACCCCTGGCTTACGATATTATTTCATTCCAGAAGTATGTTCAGGTGCCATTACTGAACGAATTTGTTCCCATAAGGAATACTATTGTGAATTAGATTAGTCCATTTCAGACCCCCAAACATACATGTACAAACGCACTTACATAAATACACTTACATAATTGGTCAAATTGGGAGCTGATCGTAAAGCGGGGGTCCACTGTATTTTCTTTTTGGGGATTTTCTTTCTTTTTGGGTCACCCTGCCTCGGTGGGAGACGGCCGACTTGTTAAAAAAAAAAAATGCTAAACCTGAAATGATCATGTAGCACCTGAGCAAATGGGAGGGATACAGCCTCTCCTCACTTAATGATGGAGTTCCGTTCTTAAGACCACGTCAGTAAACAAATTCGTCGCTAAGTGAGGAGCATACTATAATGATAGTGGGTTTGTATAAACCATCTTTGATATTGTTTTAATGTCACCTTTGCACCATTTATAATGTATCTAGTAGCATATTTTTAAATGTTTGTACAGCAGTGTACTGTATATTGTAATAAACAGAATAGAGGAAATTAGCTGTAATATACATTATTTAGGTTTGCATACTGGTCAGAGAGCCAGTCGTAAGTCCGAGTTGTTGCTAAATGAGTACGTTGCTAAATGAGGAGAGACTGTATTCACGTTTGTTTAAAGGAGAGACGGTTATTGGGTCACCTGAATGGCTAGTTTTTTGCGCATCCTGTGCTCATTCTGTGAACAGTAGCACAAAAAACAGGATTACAGACATCACAATATTGGGGTCTTTGTCAGACCCTACTGAGTATAGGTACCATCCGACTTACGACCAAGCTTGGTCCCGACCAACTGGTCGTAAGTCAAAATGGACATAAGTCGAACTTTACTAGTGAATATCACCATCACATTTTTGTAATGACTTTATTTTATTGTTTTATTTTGGTATTTCATTTTTTACTTTACTTTTTATGCTGTTAGTACTGTATTTTTTACTGTAAGGTTTAGGATAAACACTGTGTACAACACAAACACTTGTTTATTTCCCAGAAATTTGGCATAGAAAACACAGTCGTAAGTCGACTGGTCATATGTCGAGCAGGTCATAAGTCGGATGGTAGGTGTATTGTTATATTACTAGAAAGGAATACTGGTCTTTTTTTCAACAAACTGGTCATATCCCACCAAGGTAGGGTGACCTAAAAATGAAAGTTTTTCATTTTAGGTCAAAAAAACATGAAAGTTTTCTTTTTAAATTTAGTAATTTATAAAGGACAAGGGGTTACTAACTCATTGCTCCCCACATTTTAGTCACCTCTTATGACACACATGGCTTACGGAGGAAAAATTCTGTCCCACTTCCCCATAGAGACAAGAGGAAATAAAGAACAAGATCTATGAAGAAAACAGAAGAAAACCCAGATGGGTATGCATATACATGTATATGCATGTGTAGTGTGACCTAAGCATAAGTACCAGTAGCAACATACACGTACCTGGTACCTCACATGTTTATGAGAGAAAAAATACACCACCAATCCTACCGTCATGTAAAACAATAAAACAATTCCTTATTGTTCACAGTACAGTAAGGAATACTATCTCAAAAAAAAAAAAAAATCTATCACTAAAAAATTTTTTGGCCAATTTCTTTATATACACAGTACAGAAAGGCATATGATCTGAAAAAATTGATTCCTTATTACCACTAAAAAAAAAAAAAATCCTTGGTTCAAGAAACCTTCATCAATGTGACGGCAACTTCCTTGAGAGGTTATATACTAACAAAATGTATTCGAAGATCTTTTTGGAGATTTGAAGAGGAGTCTTTGAAATGACAGTGTACTGTGCTATCCACTGGGCTAGCACCACTTCTATTAGGGTGCTCTCCAACCTACCATATCCTGGAGCAGTGGAGACTTGGAGAACCTACCAACCCTTGCCCAACTGCCATTTTAACAGAGCATCCCGAAGTAGAGCTGCCCAGGGCAGAATCAAGTTCTTGTCCCATTATATTATCTCTGAGTTATGAGAACATAATGAACACTTGTAACTGTGGTTATGATGGTTGACTGTCATTTCACAGCCTCCAATTCAAGCCTCCAAAAACCTGTGAATTGATGGTCAACAATTTTTGAAAATTTGTATGTTTCTTAAATGAGATTAGTCAATTCTTATGTATTTTCATGTCCTGAATGCAAATATCTCCTTGAAAAATGCTTATTGGCAATAGGTTAAAAGATACAAGACATGTAATAGTTGATTATTTTATTATAAAATACAATGTGTGTCAGTATGTTTTAAACTCTAATCCATACCTACTCTCTGCTTTTTTGCTTGATGCTTATAGTGGGCTGAAGAATTACCTCTTGCCAATAGTCTGCAAGAATTCTTGTGCCCCATTTGCCCTGGTACCACTCTTCCATGGTGAAATATCTTGGTGAAACCTTTCACTTAATTCGTCACTAACTGCCCCAAAGTTCACTGGGAAAAAGTCTAAATATGAATCCAAAAAGTGGATTTTAAGTGACATGTTACATTCCATGTTCTTGTAAGCCTTGATGAGGTTTTCCACGAATTTTTCACAGTTGCCTTACCTTGTTTCCGAGAAATCCCTTAGCCACTAACCTGAATGCTTCCCAACTAGCTTTCTCCTCCCCATGAAGGTCTGATTCAAAGTCACCTGATTCAAGATCCACAGGCCCTCTCAGAGACTTGTTCTCAGGGTCCCCCAAATTTAAAAAAAGAAAAAAAAAATTATTTTTTTCTTATGAAAAGATAGAGAATCTTTTCCCAATCATAGTGACACCAAAAGTATGAAAATTGATGGAAAACTTACGGAATTATGCTCTCGCGAAGTTAGTGGTCTCGATGATGTTTATGCATCAGCGATTTTCCCCACTTTGAACCCTATTTTCGGCCAATTCCAATCTACTAGTCGACAAAAATCACAACTATTTCACTAGAACTCCAGTTTTTCTATCGAATGAGTACAAGAAACCACCAATTTACCAATTTCAACTATCCAATACAGTTTTCAGAATTTAGCAATTTTGCCAATTTCACACAAATTTCAAAAGATGCCAATTTCCAAATAGGGTCCAGAATAAACAAGAAAGACATTCCTGGCACTAAAATAACATTTCCTCTGTTCATTAGTCACGTCCCCAGGCCCCTCTTACATTCTTTTGCTTTCCACTTTGAATTTTTTTTTCTCACAAAAAAATAAGATTTACTGTTATGCAGACTACTGCATTAGTGTAGAAATGGTATAATTAATATCGGCACTCTTGTGAAAGAATATTAGACTCACCAGTTGATGCGTATTGGATGCTTAGCATGATTTGTTTACTTTTGAACTTTGGTAAAAATCGAACATTTCTGCTACTTTGAGCTCAATTTCAAGGTACTTTTCATTGTAAAACCAGTCAAAATCACCTCAATTTCTGTAATATGTCTTCCATTCTATACAATGACACCAGGAAAACTAGAATGCAATAATAAATACCATATGAAAATATAGTGAAAATTCGCTGTTTTAATCCAAAAACACAAAGTTTTTTTTTTTCTCATTACGCACTGTGTGCTGCAGGATTTTTTTTATACTGCGCACACTGACCACATAGACCCATTCTTTCATATGTTGGCCTACCAGCTTTCTCTCACTAGATTTGAGGGCACTAGAATTTATGCGTACTAGTACGTCATGGACACTGGCGCGTAACCCGTACTAGTACGGCCGAAACCCTGAAAGGGTTAAGAAGCTCTTGAATCTGAGAATCATTGAAGACTCCCTCTCTTATCTTAATGTATGTGTAGCGTATGTGTAGTGGTGATAGTAAAATTTTGTTTGGTTCAATGAGAGGTGGATGTTGAACATTTTTCATCCCAGGTTCCAATGACTGACGAGGTGGCCAGTCTCTCCTGATGTAGTGGGAACCTCTTGCACAGCTGTCTCATTCACATAGAAAGCAGCAGTACTTGGTGCATCCGCCCTGCAAGCCCATCACAAGAGCAAAAACCTTTAGGTCACCACAGCGCTGCCATTGATGTTCATATTTCATGCACTGCAACATATACTTTACATTCTCATAAGTTTCTATCATATGTGGTGTATAGCTCACAGGAACTGATGGCTTACTATTGCCATTATGTAGCAAGACACCTTCCAGACACGTTTTTGATAAATTTATGAACAGCCTTCAGTGACTGGGTGCGTAGTCGATGCCAAGTGCTTCCATCAGACCATTAATATTGTTGCAGGCCACTGTATCACCTTCCATTATGAAGAAATCCTTGAACTGCTGCTGATGGTCACGAAATTTTGAAATCTTCACATCTGCTGCTAGGAGATTCCACTGTTCAAGACGTGTTTGGCTAAGAAAATCACCTACCTTTCACTTCAAAATATAAACTTACACAGCACAACCACCTTCTATGACTGCTGGAACAATAATGAAGGGCAGTGAGACTGTGAGTGTGGTAAGAAACACACTGCCAAAAGTCTGTTGGAACCTGTTGTGACACATAGGTGTATATTGAAAAGTAGAGCTAACAAACAATTTTAACCATGATATTCATTGTCAGTGACCTAAAATTAGTTGGAAACTGCTACTCTGATTTTGGAAGCATTTTGGTTGTTGACCAGTGAATCATTACAAGCAATCATTATGTTTTCAAATCTCATAGATGATATAAGGGGACAAGAGCTTGATTCTGTTCTGGGTTGCACCACTGTGGGATGATCTTTTGTAAAAATGGCAGTTGGGTAACGGATATAGTCTCTGCAATTCTCCAGTGCTACAGTATGTGGTAAGATGCTCTCCATCCTGCCATATACTGTAGAAGTGGCACTGGCTCAGTGGTTGGAACAATACACCAGCATTTGACAACTCCCAGTTTAAATCTCCAAAAAAACCTGTGGATTGTTACAAGCATTCATTACATTTTCATAACTTGATGTGTACATAATGTGCCTAGCCATGTGTCCAGGCCTTGTGCTTTGGTACACGTCACCAGACTGAAAGTTGTAACATGCCGATGATAAGTACCTGCAGGCTCTAGATCCAAGGAATTAAATCTATCCTTCCTTTATTTGGATTGAACCAGATTATCTCCCATTACCCTGGTGCTAGGTAATGGAAGGCTGGTAATAAGCTATCAATTACAATACATCACTTCAATAATTGCTAGTTTTAGAATTGCAAAGAAAACTGTGCATAATTTGAGTTTACAAAAATATGGAACCATACTGAATCAACTACAAATATGAATGAAGTTTCATCTTTTTCTTTCTTTCTTTCAATGCACCAGCCACATCCCACCGAGGCGAGGTGGCCCAAAAAGAAAAATGAAAGTTTCTCCTTTTACATTTAGTAGTATATACAGGAGAAAGGGTCACTAGGCCTTTGCTCCTGGCATTATAGTCCCCTATTACGACACTCATGGTGTGGCATGCAAAGAGTATGTAACCTTTATTCGGCACATGTACACACCCTCATTTACAGGCTATCTCCCCCAACCAGCGAACCAGGTGACTAAGAGTTGACGATGGGGCCCCGTCGTTCAACTAGTGACCAGGTTCTAGCCAATAAGAAGATGGTTTTGGCAATCGCAGAGGTTATGTGGGTACCGCTCTCCTGTCTGCCTTTGTCATTCCCATTCTAGAGCTGGTTGAAGCACGGTCTGCTATCTTGTGGCTTCTATTTCTGCTTTGCTTACCGTGGAGTGCACTATACTTACCACTGTACATAGTGTACATATTGCTGTTCTAAATTGGTGAAGGATAATATAAGTCTAAACTTTTTCTACTGTGTTTATTTGCTCCCATTACACCCGGGGTAACAGGCCATTTGGAAACCTGGGTTGTAATATGGGTAGCCTGTCCGAGAGTTGAGCTGGACTTAGAGAAACGGTTGAGCTTAGGGTGAAGCTCGTAGCAGGAACATTGTGCAGCTTGCTGTCTGGCATTGCTTTACAAATTTTGCGTGTCAGTTGTTACTGGCCTGTTCGGTGTGGAGAATTTTGCAGTCAGCTTTGCTTGTATGCGTATTCTGCAATCGTACTGTGCATAGCTAAGCGTGTTCTGCAAATTAACGTGTTACGTTGGGGTATTCTGCAATCGTACTGTGCATAGCGAATAACTTATGCCACCTAGACGAGTCAGACGTCTGGTGTCGGCATATACTTTGCATAACCTACCTAAATTGTCCCTACAGCGTTGTTGGCAAATTGCTCGTTCCATTGGCATTACATACAAACGCACTCTCACAGCTGCGCAACTGCGTTCACTGATTGCTGACAAACTTATAGAAGAAGAGATGGCACATCAGACTCCTCCCTCTACGGGAGCTAGGGCAAAAACTACTATGTTCTCGCAGGAGGAAGATGATACACCTACGGAGCAAAATGGTCAGTATAGTGCAGCTGGGTTGTCTCAAGGTGAATCAGCGTCGTTGGCACTTGAGCTGGCAAAAATCAATCTTGAGCAAACTAGGGAACAGAGAGCATTCGCAAGGGAAGAATTTGATAGGGAAAGAGAAAGGAGGCAGTTTTCGCATTCTGTAAATGATTTTAGTTTACAAAAAGCAGTACAGTTTGTTCCCCGCTTCAATGAGGCCGAACCAGAGCAATTTTTCGAAAGCTTCGAAAATCAGGCTCGAGCCTTGAGGTGGCCGGAACAGCATTGGGCATCGTTGGTTCATACAGCATTATCGGGTAAGGCACAGGAATTTACGTCAGTATTAAATGACGCTGAATTTTCTGATTATCAAGTAGTGAAGACCACAGTGTTGGGAGCATATACATGTATCCCAGCCAAATACCGCAAAAATTTTAAGCAGGGCAGACGACAGCTTGGTCAATCCCTAGTGGACTTTGTGAGACAGCAAACCAAAGCTTTTACCAGCTGGTATAAAGCAAGTGGTGTCTCTACCTTTGAGGAGCTGGTGCAGCTTATTCTGATTGATAACCTGCTGGAGTCTGTGGGACCAGAGGTTCGAGTCTTTCTGCAGGATCGTGACTTAACCACTGCATTGGAGGCAGCCAGGTTGGCTGATACCTTCGAAACTAACCGCTCCTTGTCCGAGCGGTCCCGTCTCTCTTTTCAACAGCCTGGCATCAGCAGAGATCGTCAACCTTGGAGAATGAAGTGCCAGCCGGAGGGAGAACGTCTACGTCAGCCAACTAAGTCACCTGGTGAGCCACGCTTCTCAACATATGGTCCACCTGCGGAGAGGCAAACTACTCGTGGTGCATCTCGACAACAGTATCCAGAGAGACACCAGCCAGAACGACACCATTTGCAACGTCAACAGGGAGTAAAGGGCAAGCCTGTCGTCTGCTTCAGGTGCAATAAAGTAGGTCACATCAGTCCCAACTGCCCCCATAAACCCCAACCCATTGGGAAAATCTCTGATATCCCTAGTAACATGTCCCCTAGAGAAGTAGAAAAAGGTATGGCCCCTTATTATTGCAAAAGTCTTATTTCCCTTCAGGAAAACTCAGAAACAACTAAGGTAAAGACCTTTAGAGATACTGGAGCATATTGCTCACTTGTAAGAGAGGGAATATTACCCCTTTCAGAGAATACTTCTTTGAATTCCTCTGTTTTATTGGAAGCATTTGGAGGAGCTATATATTCTGTTCCTTTGCATAAAATTTATGTACAGTGCAAATATTACACTGGGAACTTGACTGTAGGTGTCTCAAAAGGATTCCCCATGAAAGATGCAGTGTTATTACTGGGTAATAACATTACTACTGTTAGTTCGTGTCCTGAACCTATAATGATTAATTCTTCTCCGGTGTTGGCCATAACTCGGGCAACATCCCAAGGGTTGTCTGGAGAGAATGTTGACCTATCCTTGGACGACTCCGATCTCGGAATAGCCACGTTGTTTTACGAGGCACACCGGCCGGAGCCTCGTAAATCAAGTGAACAGACCCCGATCAAGCCTTCCTATTCCCAGGTTGCAGGATTGCCAGATGTCTCTGTTTCCATGCCCGAGGGACTGTCCTTCCGGGAGGAACAACGAAAGGACCCTTCTTTAAAATTCGCTTTTGAGGCAGCCATGGGTAAATCCTCTTTGGGTCATCCGGTCAAGTATGATGTTAAAAACGATTATTTGATCTGCACTGAGACTGGTAAGGAGATAGAGGGCCGGCAATTGTTTAACAGGTTAGTGGTTCCAACAAAGTATAGACCTCAAATATTAAATATAGCTCATAATACGTCATTAGGAGGTCACTTAGGAATTACAAAAACCTTTTATAGAATCACAAAAGAATTTTATTGGCCAAAATTAAAGAAAGATGTGAAGAATCATATTAGGTGTTGCCAAGAATGTCAGCAAGTTGGAAAACCTGGACATTCCATTAAACCTGCACCTCTCCAACCTATACCTGCTGATGGAGAACCTTTTGCAGATTTAATTATAGATTGTGTAGGTCCACTACCTAGGTCAAAATCTGGAAATCAGTATTTATTTACGATTATGGATAAAGTAACCAGATACCCTGAAGCAATTCCCATGTGTAGTATTAATACTAAAGCTATTCTCAAAGCTTTAACAAAATTCATTTCTTGTTTTGGCATTCCTAAAACTATTCAAAGTGATCAAGGTACTAACTTCACTGCCAAAGCATTTAGGGAAGTATTAACTAGGTTAGGGATAATCCACAACTTATCCACTGCCTATCATCCTCAGTCCCAAGGCGCCTTGGAAAGATTCCACCAGACATTAAAAACAATGATGAGAAGTTTTTGCATGCACTTCCCTACAAACTGGGATGAATCACTACCTTTGTTGCTGTTCTCAGTACGAGAAACGGTGCAAGAGTCTACAGGGTATAGTCCTTTTGAGCTGATCTTTGGGCACAATGTACGAGGTCCTCTTCGGGTGCTCAAAGAAGGATGGATGGGAGAAGACGTTAGTTCAACACTCTACAATCTGTCTTCAAGGTTGCAGGTGGCACGTCAGTTAGCCAAGGCTAACCTAAAGACAGCTCAAAGCAAGATGAAACAGAGGTATGACAGAATTGCACAATTCCGCTCCTTCCATCCAGGAGACAAGGTGTTGGTGCAGGAACCTATACCTGGCCACACCTTGAAAGCTAGATTTACGGGACCTATGCAGATTGTAAGTAGATTATCTGATGTAAATTATGTGGTAGCTCCCATTGATAAGACCTCAAAAACTAAAACTTACCACATTAATCAGTTAAAGTACTTCCATACACCAGATAAAGTCCCAGTAATGACTCTGTCCTCTACCTCTGAGGACAACTCTGACTCTTTGCACTCTATCTCTGAAATTAATATTAAACTTTCAAATTCTGTCCTCCTCAAGGATCCTAGCCCTTTAATGGAGAGATTATCTGAAACACAAGCAACAAATTTAACTGAGCTTCTACAGTCATATCCTAATATTTTTTCGGATGTGCCGAAAAAATGTACGTTAGGTTACCATGATGTAGATGTGGGAAACTCTAAACCAATTAAACTCTCCCCCTACAGAGCTAATCCTGAAAAGCAAAGGCTACTTCAGCAGGAAGTAGAATTTTTGTTAAAGCATGGTTTAGTGGAGGAGTCGTCTAGTCCATGGGCTTCACCGTGCATCCTTGTGAAGAAGGCTGATGGAGGGTTTCGTATGTGTACAGACTACCGTAAGGTGAACGAGGTCACAATTACAGATGCTTACCCTCTTCCTCATCTGGATGACGTAATTGACTTTGTGGGTAAGGCTACTTTTGTGTCCAAATTAGATCTCCTTAAAGGCTACTATCAGGTACCTTTGACAGATAAGGCGAAGGAAATCTCTGCCTTCGTAATTCCAGGAGGACATTATCAATACACAGTTACACCCTTCGGAATGAAAAATTCCCCCTCTTCATTCCAGAAACTTATCCATCAGGCTATTAAAGGACTTGAAGGCACGGCAGCGTACCTAGATGATATTGTTGTGGTGTCTGATACTTGGGATCAACACCTACTTAGACTTAAGGCTCTGTTTGAGACCTTTAAGAGTTCCCATTTAACAGTTAATTTATCTAAATCTTCCTTTGGCCAGGCCACTGTCACTTTTCTAGGCCATGAAGTAGGTAGTGGTAAAGTTGCACCTAAACTTGCTAAAGTTCTTTCTATTAAAGATTATCCAGTTCCTCATGATAGGAAATCTCTTCAACGTTTCCTAGGCATGATAGGATTTTACAGAAGATTCTGTAAGAATTTCTCAGATATTGTATCCCCTCTTACCTCTCTTACCAGTCAAAAAGTTCCCTTTAATTGGACCTCAGACTGTAACACTGCTTTTAATAAAGCAAAAAGACTATTGTGTACTGCACCCATTCTCTTGTCTCCAGACTTCTCCAAACCTTTTTCATTACAGGTTGATGCTTGTGAGTCTGGGGTTGGGGCAGTACTATTACAAATCGGGAACAACGAGTTGCAGCCTGTAGCATACTTTTCAGCCAAGTTCCAGCCACATCAGAGGGCTTACTCTACCATTGAAAAAGAAGCCCTCGCGCTGGTACTGGCTTTGGAGCATTTCGATGTTTATGTGGGCCAGACATCGCAGGTGGTCACAGTCTACAGTGATCACAATCCTCTAGTATATCTCCAAGCCATGAAGAACCACAACACAAGGCTTATGCGCTGGACGCTAAGGCTGCAACCATATAATCTGTCCATTAAATATATTACCGGCAAAGAAAATATGTTGGCAGACTCTTTATCTAGAGTATAATATTTTATTTAGGTTAGGATGTTATTTGTGGTAACCCCTTTTCATGCTCTTTTTTTTATCCCCTGGTGTGGGGTTTTTTTTTAGTGAGGGGATGCGGGCTACCGTCCGCCTGTATCTTGGACCTATGCTAGCCTGTCTGACTACTGTCTCACTCTAAGTTTAGGGTTTGGCTTTTGGTCACAAGAAAAGCTGAGCTCTATCTAAGAGTTGGATGGTGGAGAGGAAAGGCGGTCCCATTATTTTGTGCCATGGCGGCACGGTTACCACTGGGAGGTGGCAGCCTAATCCTGAGCCTTCTCGGGGTGGGGGTGTGGCATGCAAAGAGTACGTAACCTTTATTCGGCGCATGTACACACCCTCATTTACAGGCTATAAAAAGACACCAGTAACCCTACAATCATGTAAAACAACTAAAGGTTTCTATTTCACACTCACTTGGCAGGACAGAAGTACCTCCCTCAGTGGTGGTTGTTGTCATTTAGAAAGAATGGAGCAAAATAGGATGACTTGAAGGGTGTATAAATCTGTAGTGGAGGGAAGGTAGGGTAGGGGTCATCCTAGGAAAGGATGGATGGAAGGGGTAAAAGCAGGTTTAGTGTGCAAGGGGCTTGGATATTCAGATACGTGTGACATGTTAGATAGGAGTGGAGGCAAATGGTTTTTGGGACCTAATGAGCTGTTGGAGTGTGAGCAAGGTAACATTTTGTGAAGGGATTCAAGGAAACTAGTTAGCTGGATTTGAGTCCTGGAGATGGGAAGTACAGTGCCTGCTGTCTAAAGGAGGGGTGGGAATATTTGCTCTTTGGAGGGGCATCTGAACTGTCATATCTACATGCCCTCAAGCAGTGATAGCATGAAGGATGGTGACAGTGTATCTTTTTCAGGTCACCCTACCTTAATGGGAGACATCCAGTGTTATAAAATTATGTAGTATATTTCTTTAAAAAAATTATTATTATTTTTTTAACTTAATGGCTATCTCCCATCAAGCCAGGTGACCCAAAGAAGAAAATACATTCACTCAACTGCTGTCTTTCCATAAGCATAGTGACACAATCATATGACCCATCCAACTGGAACTTCCTTACCCCTCATTCAGAGTGCAGGCATTGCCCTCTCCCCCCCTTCCTTTTTTTAACCCTTAAACTGTCCAAACGTAGAACTATGTTCTCTCGCGTAGCGCTCCAAACATAGATCTACGTTTTTTTTAACATGCTTTCTTATGGAGAAAATCAAGGTCGGAGCGTTACGAGCAAAAACGTAGAACTACGTTTGGACAGTTGAAGGATTAAATACCATAGAGATAGTGGGCTATAGAATTCTTCCTCTGTAAGCCATGCGTGTTGTAAAAGGCAATTAAAATGCTGATACCATGGGGCTAGTAACCCCTTCTGCGTTAAATTATTAAAAAGTCGATAAAATGTTATAATTATTATTTTACTAACTGTATTCACCTGTAACTGCAGCTGTTCCAACTCAGCTCATTATATTTAAATTAAATTATTATTAGTTTATGTTTTTTTTATATCCTGCATTTAAATACATCTTGTGTTTGAAAACTTAATTTACACTATCTTTATATATTTTAAAACTCTCAAGAATGGCTTTCCTTTTTGTTAACATAGGATGCTAAGTTGAGTATAGTATCAAACATAACCTCTAAGCTAGCAGCATCACTGAGTGTATGGCCAGCATGCTTGAGGTAATTCAACTGTACATCGGTGATCTGCAGAGCTTTAAGAAGCTGAAGGGATTCCATGTGTGGAACATCTTTATCCTGCAAAGAAACAAAATTTTCCTTAGTAAATGTGGATAAGTAAGATGTTTACTGGTAACTGTTTATCTCTAAGGAGTTTGGAGAATAGTAAGGGTATTAGGTGGAATGCAATATTAAAAAGTTTTGTATAGTAATCATGAAAATTCCGTGTGTCACTAAAATATTCAACAATATCCACTAAAACTGAAATTATTGCTAATTATTCATACTACTTCCCTTCAGTTCCTGATAGGAATTATAGGTTTATGTCCAAAATAATAAAAAAAATATATAAATTAATTTCTAAGTAAAATATAAAAACTAATTTTTATGTAAATGAGACACATGGGCAACATTATGTAGTTTTATGAGAATATATCTAACTCAGTCCTAGGTAGTAGGTTGGTAGACAGCAACCGCCCAGGGAGGTACTACCGTCCTGCCAAGTGAGTGTAAAACGAAAGCCTGTAATTGTTTACATGATGGTAGGATTGCTGGTGTCCTTTTTTCTGTCTCATGAACATGCAAGATTTCAGGTATGTCTTGCTACTACAGTACTATTTACACTTAGGTCACACTACACATGCATGTACAAGCATATATATACACACCCCTCTGGGTTTTCTTCTACAGTGGACCCCCGGTCTGCGATATTAATCCGTTCCTGAGAGCTCATCGTAAACCAAAATTATCAAAAAGCGAATCAACTTTCCCCATAAGAATAATGAAAATCAAATTAATCCGTGCAAAACACCCAAAAGTATGAAAAAAAAATTTTACCACATGAAATATTAAGTTTAATGCACACAAACTGAAGAAGACATGCACAGTAAGTAGTACTCTACTAACAACAGAATACATGACACTTACCTTTAATGAAGATCTGGTGATGATTGATCGGATGGGAGGAGGGGAGAGTGTCAAACTTATTGTTTAGAAGGGGAATCCCCTTCCATTAGGACTTGAGGTAGCAAGTCCTTTTCCGGGGTTACTTCCCTTCTTCTTTTAATGCCACTAGGACCAGCTTGAGAGTCACTGGACTTCTGTCGCACAACATATCTGTCCATAGAGGCCTGTACCTCTTGTTCCTTTATGACTTTCCTAAAGTGGTTCACAACATTGTCATTATACAGGTTGCCAACACGGCTTGCAGCAGCTGTGTCAGGGTGATTTTCGTCAAAAAAGGTTTGCACTTCAAGCCACTTTGCACACATTTCCTTAATCTTTGAAGTAGGCAACTTCTTTAATTTCTCTATCCCCTCCTCCGAAGCAGTTTCCTCAGGTCTGACCTCTTGCTGTTGAAGATGATCTAGCAGCTCATCAGTGGTTAGTTCGTCATTGTCCTCCTCCACCAACTCTTCCACATCCTCCCCACTAACCTCCAACCCCAAGGACTTCCCCAATGCCACAATGGATTCCTCAACTGGCATAGGATTCCCAGGGTTAGCCTCAAACCCTTCAAAATCCCTTTTGTCTACACATTCTGGCCACAGTTTTTTCCAAGCAGAGTTCAAGGTCCTCTTAGTCACTCCCTCCCAAGCCTTACCTATAAGGTTTACACAATTGAGAATATTAAAGTGATCCTTCCAAAACTCTTTTAGAGTCAATCGAGTGTCTGTGGTCACTTCAAAGCACTTTTGAAACACAGCTTTTGTGTACAGTTTCTTGAAGTTGGAAATGACCTGCTGGTCCATGGGCTGCAAGAGAGGAGAGGAGTGGTATTAGGAGGCAAAAACTTGACCTTAATGAAGCTCATGTGCCCAGAAAGTCGCTCTGCCAAGTCTGTAGGATGACCAGGGGCATTGTCTAATACCAGGAGGCACTTAACGTCTAATTTCTTTTCAATTGGTAATTTTTCACATTGGGGGCAAATGCATGGTGTAACCAGTCATAAAAAAAGTCCCTAGTGACCCATGCCTTACTGTTTGCCCTCCACAGCACACACAAATTATCCTTGAGGACATTGTTTTGCCTGAATGCTCTGGGAGTTTCTGAGTGATACACCAATAAAGGCTTCACTTTGCAATCACCACTAGCATTGGCACACATCAGAAGAGTAAGCCTGTCTTTCATAGGCTTATGTCCTGGGAGTGCCTTTTCCTCCTGAGTAATGTAGGTCCTGCTTGGCAATTTCTTCCAAAACAGGCCTGTTTCGTCGCAATTAAACACTTGTTCAGGTTTCAAGTCTTCACTGTCTATGTAATCCTTGAATTCCTTCACATATTTTTCAGCTGCTTTTTGGTCTGAACTGGCAGCCTCACCATGCCTAATCACACTATGTATGGCACTAAGATTCTTAAATCTTTCAAACCAACCTTTGCTGGCCTTAAATTCACTCGCATCACCACTAGTTGCAGGCAATTTCTTTACCAAATCGTCATGCAACTGCCTAGCCTTTTCACAAATGATTGCTTGAGAGATGCTATCTCCTGCTATCTGTTTTTCATTTATCCACACCAATAACAGTCTCTCAACATCTTCTAACACTTGCGGTCACTGTTTCGTAATCACAGTTGCACCTTTTGCAACAACAGCTTCCTTGATTGCCGTTTTCCTGGTCACTATAGCAGTGATGGTTGATTGGGGTTTTGTATACAACCTGGCCAGCTCCGACACACGCACTCCACTTTCGTACTTTACAATTATCTCTTTCTTCATTTCAATAGTCATTAGCACCCTTTTTCTCGAAGGGTTGGCACTAGAAGCTTTCTTGGGGCCCATGGTGACTTATTTTGCAGAAACAAGCACCAAAAACACTGATAATATGGAATGTACTGAACGTATCCTTAGATGCGAGCACACTGGCTGGCTTGTAAATACTGGCACACAAGGGGCAGTTCAGGCCACACGTGGACACGTCTCAGACGAATCGCGTATGGCGGGTTTTTTAACGGGAACCGAGGCAAAATTTTTGCGTTAAAATGTATCGAATACCGGATTTATCGGATACCGATGCCATCGCAGACCAGGGGTCCACTGTATTTTCTTTCTAGTTCTTATTCTTGTTTATTTCCTCTTATCTCCATGGGGAAGTGGAACAGAATTCTTCCTCCGTAAACCATGCGTGTTGTAAGAGGCGACTAAAATGCCGGGAGTAAGGGGCTAGTAACCTCTTCTCCTGTATATATTACTAAATGTAAAAGGAGAAACTTTCGTTTTTCCTTTTGGGCCACCCCGCCTCGGTGGGATACGGCCAGTGTGTTGAAAGAAAGATATCTAACTCAGTTCTGAGTTAAACATATTATCAAGAAGCGTAACTTTCACAATACCAGAACACTGGTTCCTTGTAATGGTAAATATGTGATTTAATTAAAAACAAGTAGGAAAATATCCAAAAGATTAGAACAATCCAAGACTGAATGACAGCTATCAGTTCATTCAACAGTTGATTGGCAGCAAACAGTAACTGAGATTTCCATTTCAACTACAGGTCAAGTATTACAATGAGTCAATGGTCACAAGCCAACTAAAAAAAAAATCATTCTTAGAGAAACAACAAGCTTAACTGTATAGTCTACAAGACTGCATCTGGAGGACAGATGACTTCTCATCAAATGATTGGTAATTCTTCTTTCAATGTACCAGCCGTATCCCACTGAGGTGGGGTGGCCCAAAAGAAAAAAAACTTTTTAAATTTAGTAATATATACAGGAGAAGGGGTTACTAGCCTCTTACAACACGCATGGCTTACGGAGGAAGAATTCTGTTCTACTTCCCCATGGAGGTAAGAGGAAATAAACAAGAACAAGAACTAGAAAGAAAATAGAAGAAAACCCAGAGGGGTGTGTGTGTGTATATATATGCTTGTACATGTATGTGTAGAGTAGAAGTAGCAAGACATACCTGAAATCTTGCATGTTTATGAGACAGACAAAAGACACCAGCAATCCTACCATCATGTAAAACAATTACAGGTTTTCGTTGTACACTCACTTGGCAGGACGGTAGTACCTCCTTGGGCAGTTGCTGTTTACCAACCTACTACCTAGAATGATTGGTAATGTTGTCATTAAATTTAAAGGATGTCTGATAAATGAAAGGACACAAGTGTACTTAGGACATACTTTTTGGATGTCCTTCATCCATATTGTTCTTCATCCATATTGTTGGCACTGTTATATCTTCTACCTTCAGTTATTTAGCGAGATGCACCAAAAAAATATGACAAATATACAGTACTTATTCTTATAATGTTCGTATCTGCATTACAGATAATACTGCACTAAAAACACTGACAGACTATCTTGTTAAAACTGCTTTCTCCCTAACATTTTGAGTGTTTCCAGATCTTCTAATATTTTTAAGGAATTGGCTGTAATCACAAAAAAAGTAGGTGGTCACTGACATTGTTAATACAGTAGTTCAAGTGGATGGATGTTATAAAGTAAACAGAACCATAAATCCCAACCGACAGTGTTCTGAAAGACCACATTTTTGCATACTTATTACTCAACTCTGTTGACTACTAATCTGTAATCATCTGAGGTTAAACTGACAATTTAATAGCCTTGTGAAACACTGGGATGTTTTGCTAAAAAATAACATATTTAGAATGAGGCAATACAATTTTTTAATTTTATATCAGGCATAACATATTATCCACTGCCTATATAAAACAATAACTTATATACAATTAAACATTAACAAAGCAAGAAGACAACAGAGAACCTAAGTGGGGAAACATTTACAATATGATGTTTTGCCCACATTATGGCTTTATCAAGTACCAGGTATCAAATACCTGATAATGCCCTATTATAGATAAAATGTCAAATAATAAAGGTTTTCTGTTAAAAGTGACTTGGAAATTACCATTACCCAGTATGCTGCACAATGTATCCAAAGTTAATCTTGCTTTCTTAATTATATAATTAAGAACGTATTCAGATATTTGGGGGTGGACGTGTCAGCAGATGGGTCTATGAAAGATGACATGAATCGCAGAATTGAGAAGGGGAAAAAGGTGAGTGGTGCACTGAGGAGTCTGTGGAGACAAAGAACTTTATCCATGAAAGCAAAGAGGGTAATGTATGAGAGTACAGTTATACCAATACTCTTGTATGGGTATGAGGCATGGGTGGTGAATGTTGCAACAAGAAGGCTGGAGGCAGTGGAGATGTCATGTCTGAGGGCAATGTGTGGTGTGAATATAATGCAGAGAATCTGTAGTTTGGTGATTAGGAGGAGGTGCGGGACTACCAAAACCATTATCCAGAGGGCTGAGGAGGGATTATTGAGATGGTTTGGACATATAGAGAGGAAGGAACAAAATAGAATGACTTTGAGAGTGTATAAATTTGTAGTGGAGAGAAGGTGGGGTAGGGCTAGGCCTAGGAAAGGTTGGAAGGAGGGGGTAAAAAAGGTTTTGTGTGTGAGGGGCTTGAACTTCCAGCAAGCACATATGAGCCTCTTAGATTGGAGCAAATGGAGACAAATGGTTTTTAGGACTTGACGTGCTGTCAGAGTGTAAGCAAGGTAACATTTATGAAGGGATTCAGGGAAACCAGCAGGCCGGACTTGATTCCTGGAGATGGGAAGTACAGTGCTGGCACTCTGAAGGAGGGGTGCTAATGTTGCAGTTTTATAACTGTAGTGTAAGTATGCCTCTGGCAAGATTGTGATGGAGTGAATAATGATGAAAGTTTTTCTTTTTCGGGCCACCCTGCCTTGGTGGGAAAAGGCCAATGTGTTAAAAAAAAAATTATGCTATCCAAAACACAAACCTTGACACCATGGATAATCCTGACCGGACAAGGCATAGTAATGTTGTCTGCTTCCAGTGTTACGTTATACTGCTTCATGTCTTCAAATACTTTCATGGACAATGGGAAGTCACCATAATCAGGAGCATGAAGGCTGACAATTTCACCAGCTTCAAATTTCTTTAAAACCTTTGGTGGCAGTTGTCCTCGAAGAACGTTTTCATATCTTTCACCAAAGTTAATGGCAGGACCTAACATAAGAATAGCTGCAAATTTTTCTGGATGCTTTTGTGCTATTAAGGATGATATCTGCAAAGAAAAACCAAACATGATTCATGAATAAAAAACTTTGAACTGCATAAAATAAAGAATACTTCAACTACACTCAAGTTAAAGATATATATATTTTGTACTATATTATTCTGTGAAGGTTCATGCATCTTTTTTCACCACTTACCCAAATCTGAAAAATGCTAAGGTATATACTGTATACATGTATAGGTAAATAGCATATACAAATGAACATAACTGCATCCATTTTTTTTTTAAATCCTGTTTTATTCTCCTTGCCTATATTCTTGCTCACTGAAATGATCTATCTATTTTGATATAATAACATGTACATGTACAGTTAACAATTTTCCCATGCAGCTGTACCCCCACTTCATGTTAATCCACTGATTTCTTTTTCTTATCATTTCAACTAAATACAGTGGAACCTCTATTTGCGAGTTTAATCCGTTCCATGACCTTGCTCGCAACTGGATTTGCTCGTTTGCAGAGTCAATTTTCCTCATTTAAATTAATTGAAATGCAATTAATCCATTCCAGTGGAATTCTGTGCTTCAATAATTTTGCTAATATCAACTCTATGGCTTATTTATCTATCTCACTTCATCTATTATGACATAATGAGCAATATAAATAACATAGAAACCTGATATATATACTCTAAAATTAATAAAATATGCAATTCATGTAGTGGTATGGGCAGTGTCGGCGGCCGACGAGTGTTTGTCTGGAGACATGACAAAATACTTTTTGAATAATTTCGCTAATATCATCTATACGACTTATTTATCTATCACAGTTCATCTAATATGACATAATAAACAATATAAATAATATAGAAACCTGATATATACTCTAGAATGAATAAAATATGTCATTAAATATGTGGCGGCGGCCGACAAGTGTTTGTCTGGAGACATGACAAAATACTTCTTGAATAATTTTGCTAATATCATCTATATGGCTTATTTATCTATCACAGCCCATCTAATATGACATAACAAACAATGTAAATAACATAGAAACCTGATATATACTCTAGAATGAATAAAATACAACTACCATCCGACTTAGGACCTGCTCGACTTACGACCACTCGACTTACGACCGTGTTTTTTATGCCAAATTTCTGGGAAATAAACAACTATTTGTGTTGTACACAGTGTTTATCCTAAACTTTACAGTATAAAATACAGTACTAACAACATAAAAAGTAAAGTAAAACATGAAATACCAAAATAAAACAATAAAATAAAGTCGTTACAAAAATGTTTTGTTGATATTCAGTAGTAAAGTTCGACTTACAACCATTTCAACTTACGACCGGTTTCTCGGAACCAAACTCAGTCGTAAGTCGGATGGTAGGTGTATGTCATTATATATGTGGCGGCGGCTGATGAGAGTTTGTCTGGAGACAGGACAAAATACCCCTTGAATATTTCGCTATCATCAACTCTATGGCTTATTTATCTATCAAAGTTCATCTAATATGAAATAATCAACAATATAAATAACATAGAAACCTGATATGTACTCTAGAGTGAATAAAATATGCCATTATGTAACAGGTGGAGGTGGCTACAACCGCTCCCTCTATGTTGTGGTAAACACTACCATTTAGTGACGGCCTTTTGAAGCCGTCTATTATTATAATTATTATTATGTAGTACATTATTATTTTATATGTATTATTATTATATCTTTCTTTCTTTCAACACACCGGCTGTATCCCACCGAGGCGGGGTGGCCCCAAAGGAAAAACTAAAGTTTCTCCTTTTACATTTAGTAATATATACAGGAGAAGGGGTTACTAGCCCCTTGCTCCCGGCATTTTAGTCACCTCTTACAACATGCATGGCTTACGGAGGAAGAATTCTGTTCCAATTCCCCATGGAGGTAAGAGGAAATAAACAAGAACAAGAACTAGAAAGAAAATAGAAGAAAACCCAAAGGGGTGTGTATATATATGCTTGTACATGTATGTGTAGTGTGACCTAAGTGTAAGTAGAAGTAGCAAGATGTACCTGAAATCTTGCATGTATATGAGACAGAAAAAAAAAAAGACACCAGCAATCCTACCATCGTGTAAAACAATTACAGGCTTCAGTTTTATTATATTATATGTATTATATTATTATTATTGTATTATATTATTATACGTACAGTGGACCCCCAGCATACGATGGCATCGGCATACGTTAAATCCGGCATACGATACATTTTAATGCAAAAATTTTGCCTCACCTCACGCGATTCGTCCGAGACACGTCCCACGTTTGGCTTCAGCGCCAGTGTTCACAAGCCAGCCAGTGCGGTCACATCTACGCATACATTCGGTACATTTCACATTATCCCAGTGTTTTTAGTGCTTGCAACTACAAAATAAGTCACCATGGACCCCAAGAAAGCTTCTAGTGCCATCCCTGTGGTAAAAAGGGTGAGAATTAGTATGGAATTGAAAAAAGAGATTAAGGAAATGTGTGCAAAGTGGCTTGAGGTGCAAACCTTTATGGATGAAAATCACCCTCACACAGCTATTGCAAGCCGTGCTGGTGACTATTACAATGACAATGTTGTGAACCACTTTAGACAAATCATAAAGGAACGAGAGGTACAGGCCTCTATGGACAGATATGTTGTGTGGCAGAAGTCCACTGACTCTCAAGCTGGTCCTAGTGGCAATAAAAGAAGAAGGGAAGTAACCCCGGAAAAGGACTTGATACCTCAAGTCCTAATGGAAGGGGATTCCCCTTCTAAACAATAAGTTCGACACTCTCCCCTCCTCCCATCCCATCAATCATCACCAGATCTTCATTAAAGGTAAGTGTCATGTATTCTATTGTTAGTAGAGTACTACTACTGTGCATGTCTTCTTCAGTTTGTGTGCATTAAACTTAATATTTCATGCGGTAAAACTTTTTTTTTTCATACTTTTGGGTGTCTTGCACGGATTAATTTGATTTCCATTATTTCTTATGGGGAAAATTAATTCGCCTTACGAGAATTTCGGCATACAATGAGCTCTCAGGAACGGATTAATATCGTATGCCGGGGGTCCACTGTACTATTATTATTATACGTATTATTATACATATTATTATTACAATATAAAAAAAATTTATTTTTATTCACACAAAAAATATAAGATTTACTGTTATGCCTTATTGCAATAATAGTATAAATAATGTCAACCCATTCACAACTGCATACTGGAATGGACAGTGAAGTCATTTGTTTACTTTCTAACATAGCCAAAACAATTGAACATTTCTCCTGTGTTGAGCTCAATTTCAAGGTACGTACTTTTCATCGTGAAAGCTATCAAAATCATATCTATTTCTGTAATATATCTTCCATTCTAGTGGAACAGAATTCTTCCTCCGTAAGCCATGCGTGTTGTAAGAGGCGACTAAAATGCCGGGAGCAAGGGACTAGTAACCCCTTCTCCTATATATATATTACTAAATGTAAAAGGAGAAACTTTTGTTTTTCCTTTTGGGCCACCCTGCCTCGGTGGGATACGGCTGGTGTGTTGAAAGAAGAAGAAAGATCTTCCATTCTATCAAATGAGACCAAAAAACGAGAATACAATCATAAAAACCATACAAAAATACTGCTAAGGGGTGACTAATTGCTGAGAAGTGAACTCCATTATTTATGCTTAGGGTTCTTTAATTTTTGGTGTACGTTAAGACGCATCTTTCCATCATACATTGCCCAAGTTTCAATAAGATTGTCCAACAAACAAATGAGATACAATTCCCTAGATCAAGAGCAAGAGTCCCTCACCAGTGTCAAGGAACCTGCCTTGAGGTCTTCCCGCTTATGGAAATTTTTCTCGCATATGGAAACAAAAAATCGGCCCATCGACTGCTCGTATTTGGAAAAACTCGCACATGGATGCACTCGCAAGTAGAAGTTCCACTGTACTGCGAATTTCTTTTTCATTTTTTCATGCATAATACGTACCTGTCCACAAAGTTACATATGAGAAAAACATTTATTAGTAAAGATAGCTACATCAGCTGTATGAAATGCTTCCTGCCAATCTCAAAACATGGCACATAATGAAAAAAGCAAGTTTTTTCTTGCTCCCAATACATCCGGGCTGATGGAGCTGATTTCATGTTGAATTCATTGTCTGCCAATGATCTCTTCTTGAAAGGCATCTGCAGTGCAAAGGATGACCTGCACAAGGTTCATCAGTGATAGATCCTGTTGCCTGGACTTTCTTGAAAAGTCTCGCTACTGAGGGCTACCATAGTTTATTGATTTTCCTGAATGATTATTAAAGTACTAAATTCCTCTGCAACTCATTTGTGACTATCTTTCACATCCACATAACATAATGACCTCACAACATTCTTGTAAGGTCAGTTTCATAATTTTTTTAATAAAAAAAAAAATTAAGTTTCATAATTAATTTTTTGAATAAAAAAATATTAA